>NW_027332030.1:561890-654390 GCF_048418815.1 Hemitrygon akajei | reverse complement strand
TTTCTCTTCATTGACTGTTCGTGGAGTTTCAGGGTTTCCAGTAGGGTGCACACAGGAAGAGAGTGTGTAAATCTACGTGCTTTTAGTAGAAAATAATAAAAGATACTTGTTGTTAAATACAGATTTTCTGTATCTCATTGATCATTGTTACAAGGGATGATTCTTGTCAAAGTGACGTCCATCATTAACATTGCCCACTAACAGGACACGCCCTCTACACAGTGTTACCATCGGGAAGGAGATACAGAAGCCTGAAAGCTCAGGCTCAGCGATTCAGGAACAGCTTTTCCCCGCTGCCACCTGTATCTCAGTTTTGTTTTCTCTATATTTATTTATCCTGTATTTCATTGTACTGCTACCGTAAAGTTAACAATTTCGCGATGTATGGCTGTGATACGAAATCTGGTTCAGATTCTTTGAATGTACCTATGAAACATTTGATTCTGATTCAGATGCGGGGGGCGGAAGTGTTTGTTCGAACTTAAATTAGTTGAAAGCTTATCCAACCTCGTGTACAGTACAGTAATATTCAATGTTCTATGCTTGATCGAGCGTAACGAATCTTGCTATAGTTAAGTAATTCGATTAATTATTTAGAGCTATGACGCCTTGCTTCTCCAGACTACTCTCAATGCGTCGGATAATAAACTGAAGGAGAATTAAAAAAAAACAATAGGGCATATATATCAGTGCCGACCGCTGGATGATCTCGATAGCTTTGCTCGGAAGGGACTCGCCAAGTATTATGTAATGAGGAATTGCCCTCGGTGTTCAGACTCCGCTGGTCATGGGGTACGAAGGGAAGTATCTGGACAAACAGGAACATTAGCATTAGTCAGTATGGGCCAATGCGTGGAAGGTCATGTCTAACCAATCTCGCAGAGCTTTACGAGGCAGTTACCAGGAATGGTGTGGAAGGCAAGGCCGTGGATGCCGTCTAACAGGGACTTCAGCCAGGAATTTCTCAAGGTTCCGTATGGGAGGATGCTCGAGAAGGTTCAGTCGGTTGGCTTTCACGGTGAGGTAGCAAATCGGATTCGCCATTGGATACGTTTGGGAAGCTAGAGTGTGGTAATAGATGGCTGTCTCTCTGACTGGGGACCTGTGATGAGTGGAGTGTCCCAGGGATCGTTGCTGTGCCCGTTGTTATTTGTAATTTATATCAACGATCTGGATAATAATGTCGTTATCTGGATCAGCAAATTTGCCGATGACAGCAACATTACGGGTGTAGTCGACAGTGATGAAGAGTACTGGAGCATGAAGCGGAATCTGGACCAGCTGGAAAAATGGGCTGAAAAATGTCAGATCGCATTTAACCCAACAAGTGTTAGATATTGCACTTTGTCCGGACCAGCCAGGGTTCGTCTGAAACAATGAGAAATAGGGCACTGAGGAGTATGATAGAGCAAACGAATCTGGGAATGCAGGTTCATAATTCAATGAAAGTTGCGGCACAGTTAGACAGGGTCTTAAAAACAGATTTTCGCACATAGACCAAAGTACTGAGTACCGGAGTTGGGACGTTATTTTGTTGCTGTTTAAGGCTTTATTGGGGCCTAATTTGGAATATTGTGTGCAAGAAAGATGAAAATATTATTAAAATAATGCAGAAAAAATTACACGGCTATTGCCGGGACGACTGAATGTTTTTAATTAAAAGGAAAGATTACACATTTTAGCAGTTTATTCCCGAGCGGGTAGAAGACTGATGGAGATTTGAGTGAGGTATATAACATTATGAGGCTTATAGAGAGTGTAAATGCAAGCAGGCTTTCTCCACTGATATCGGGCGAGAATACAACTGACGATCATGGATGAAGTGTGAAATGTGAAATGTTTAAGGGAAACATAAGGGGAAACTTATTCTGTCTGAGGGTCGATAGAGTGTAGACAGAGCTGCCAACACAAATGGTAATTGAGATTCCGATGCCAACGTTTAAGAGATGATTGGAGAAGTACACGGATGAGAGGGATCTGGATGGGCACGGTCCGGGTGAGGTCGATGGCAGTAGGCAGTTTAAATAATTCTTCACTGACCTGACGGGCTGGAGACCCTGTTTCTGTGCAATGGTTTCCTATGGCTATCTGACTGCGTATCTGAGTTACTACTTCAGTGTCACACAGCACCGACCTATCTAGAAAGTCGTTGGTACTGTTCGATCCCTCTGTCCTTGCAACACTGAAGTAATTTGGATGGTTATTCTGTATTCTCCAATTGCCTGCGATGGTTTTGAAGGGAGACAAGTGTGAGCCTGATTATTTGCTTTGCCTTCGCTGCGTTTTTAGTTTGTGTAGTTTTGTATGTTTCATTTATTATTGATTTCAGAGATAGACACGCATTCCACTCCGGCCATGTGGATTCAGGGTTAAATGGATCGAAATATGAGCGTATCTACACCCGATATGATAAAACCACGATTCAGAGGTAAATTGGCATTTGGATAAATTGGTATGTACTTGAATTGGGAATTCGGAATTGCCATTTTGGAAGGCTGGTTCTTTTAGTGAGCACCAGTAGCTGCAGCTGAACACTTTGAAATGCTGGTTTCTAGTTGTAGGGCTCCACTGGAAAAGATGCTTTGAAGTCATTGTAGCATTTGCCCTGTAATATGTAAATGACAGGTCAGTTTAGAAAACGCGCTGGTGCAGTCAATCGCTCAGCGATTTGCTTACGTCGTCAGCTCTCATTCCATTAATTATTCAGGTGCTGCTGTGTGATCAGATTAAATCGATTATTTCCTCAGCCCTATTTCTGAGAGCACCGGTAACTGCAGACTCGCAATAGAGTTGTAAAGTGCAGCAGAATTTCGACTCTGCTTGAGGAACACGGCTGCGCTCTGTCTTCCAGCCAGAATTCACTCTGTCTACTGCATCATCTGCCTTCTGTTAGGAAGCAAATGCTGAATCACAGCCAGGTTTCCCTCGAATCCATGCCTCCTGACTTTCTGAATGAGTCCATTATGGGGAACTGATCAAACTCCTGACCATAATTAATGCACCCACATCGACTGTTCGGATTCATCTGTTTGCTTTATTTTCACTTTCAAATAATTCAATCTGACTCATTAAGGACAACATGACATGTTTTCTCTCCGCAGCCAGACTACGTTTCTCCAAATACTCACAAGTTTCTTCTTCAATAATCCTCTACAGTAGTTTACCCACAACCGATGTAAGACTCCCTGGTCTATAATTCCAAAAAACTATCCCTATTATCTTTCGTCAACAAATGAACAACATTTTCCACACTCCAATCATCTAGTTCTACTTCCGTGGCCAGCGAAGACACAAACATTCTGTCCAAAAGCGCAGCAATATCCGAGATCGCCTTCCAAAATTACCTGGACTATATCCCTTCCGGCATCGGGGAATCATCTATCATAATGTTTTCCAAATTTCCAGCGCATCCTCTTTCTTAGCGTCGGCATGTTCTAGCATATCTGCCTTTTGCCGCTGTGTTCAAATTGATCAATGTATTCAGTGAGGAGCTTCACCGCCTCTTTGGACTCCAGACACAAGTTTTCCTCTTTTACCTCTGATCTGCCCACACTCTCTCCAGTCTCCTCCTGTTCTTCACAGTGCAACTCGTCAAGGATTTCTCAAATCCCCCTATAAGTCTTTTAAGTCCATTGTTAAATTCCTTCCTGTCTACATTGTGACTCGCTACAGCCTTACCTGATCCTTTCTTCCTTTTCTGTATGTATCGATCTTTCTTCCTCTTGACGTGTTGTTCCAAATTTCTTGTCTCCCAGGGTTACTTTACGCTGTCATCCTTTCCGTGCGTCACTGAGACAAGCCTATACTGAACCCTGTGTAAGTGCTTTCTAAACAATCCCCACATATCTGTTGCGCAATACCCCGAGTGCATCATTTCCCAATGTACGTTCCTAAGCTCCTGCCAGGTAGCTCCACACATCGCTGACCCCCAATTAAATAGATCCCATGATCCCTGGTCCTAACTCTGTGCAAGGTAAATGTCGGGGAGTTCTCCCTGTTGTTCTGAAATGCAGACCCGCGGAAAGATCTGTCACCTGACCCGTTTCCTTTTCTGCTATTAGATCTGGTACGGAAAGTTCGCCAGTCAGCCTTTCTTCTTATAGAGACATGAATCCTTTCTGAACACAACTGAGAGTTTATGCCATTCCTAAACATTTTACCTTGGGTAGGTGCCAAAGACTATTAGGGAAGTTGCAGTTGCCCGTGCCAATAACGGCTCATGTCCAGTTTCCGCTTCCCGGTCGGTTCCTCACTGTTCCCGTTGCGGTTTTTTATGTTAATCTTGTGGGCGGCTGTACAGAATACTCCAAGTGGGGAGATCGCGCCCATTTCAAAAGGGAAGACAGAAACAGTGTTCGTCTCCCAGTCTGTTAACAAACGAACTCTCCACGTTGTCCTCCCTTTCTGCAGCTGCGATACTATCCCTGGTTTCCCGTCGCACTCCCTTTACACTCAGTTACCCGACCCTGTCAATTTTGAAACATGTAAAACCCAGAAATTCCTGAAGCCATCCCTGCAATTGTGACAGTCGAGTGTCTGTGATAGTTTGGAACATACTTCAACCAATGTAACAATCACGCCAGCAGCATTGACCGTTTGTATTGACACCTACCTGAACCGTATCAAGCAAACAATCTTCCACCAAATTTCCCATTTCCGGATGACCAAGTAGGTAATTTGAACTTATGACATATTTGCCAAATTTGTTCATTGTAAAACGACTTTATTTGAAAACTCCGCAGTATTGTGATTAGACGCGGGCGTTATCTACACAGATGGCCATTTAATGTAAACACATACTTCATTCCATTCCTCAGCTCTTCTCTGAATTTCCTCTGTGTCAGTGTATAGATACAAGTATTGGTGCACATGCTGAGAAATTGTAACATGAACCCAAATTGCTGTAGGATGTATACCGGTGAACTCAAATATCTGTCCTGGTAAAAATAGTTTTGTGTTTGCCATTTCAGGGAATGGGCTACAGAGGGCATCCAAAATAATATGAAATTAGCTGATATAGAAAACAACAAAATCATCGATTTTCTGCGTTTTTCCACCTCGGCATCTTTCTGATTGTCGCTGCTGTGTCGAAGCTTTCTGCGGACTCTATTTGCCACAACGATATGCCTTACTGTTAACCCGTTAAACACAAGGATTAAGCCGATTGGTAGCAATGGTGTTAAAATGTTCTGCAGTAATGTGTATCCTCTCCACACGGGTGAAGTAGCGTATTCATATGTGCGGATGCACCGCCACGGCGTATTGTCAATGATGACGTAAGGTTCAAGGGCAAAGTAAAACGGGACACATTTCCCGCAGCTCACTATAACCACGGTCACGATAACCACCGTTGCTGTTCTCTCGGTGCAGTATCGCTCCCGCAACTTTCGGCAACATATTGCGATGAAGCGATCGAAGGTAAAACTGACCGTAAACCAAACAGAACAGTCCGACGTTACAACCTTGAATACAAGTGTCAGAGCGCATACAGGAGTGATGAGCAGGAATCTAGAATAAATGTAGATATTGTTGGCCTGTTCCACTAAAGCAGCAACGATAACCACCATCAGATCCGCTGTTGCCATTCCAACCAGGTAACGGGTGATGCATTTGGAGAGTCCGCATTTTCCCCGAGAGAGGATCACAATCGCCGTTAAGTTAACTGCAAGAAATTTTGAAACAAAATAGAAATACGGTCAGCTCCCTGAATGCCCCCATTCTACCGATGCTATGCAGGGTATGGTCTATTTGGAAGTGGAAAGCGGGAATCCAGTGTGTGCGGTCTCGGTCGCTGCACTCCGGCTGGAGGACAATGACGGATGTGAGTGTCAGTGGATTGGCGACCTTCCCACAGTTTAGAGCGAGGCATCAGAGTTCCACGAATCACGGACCGGTGAGCACTCGATCGCTCCTGTAAGCAACACCATTTCCATTATTAGAGGTGAAAGAGCTGAGGGGATTATTTGTAGCGGTGACAAAGTGGAGTCAATGAGATATAAAGCACGGGTTCTCATTTACTGACTTACAGAAGAACAGACCTACGTGTCGAAAATAGACTGGACGGTCATTTAAATAAGCTGTCACGTTGTTTTCAGGTCGAAGTGTCTGCACTGATAGAGACTCGGACCTAGAAAAGCAGAGACCTGCATCACTTCAGAAAGCCCCGCGAGGTGAAATTATGAAACATTGACAATATCGGCACCAACTTAATTGACAAAAGAAGAAAACACTGCGATCAAAGTACGGAAAATGGGAATAAAACCATTAGATGCCTGAATCCTCCATTCCGGAAACACGTTTCAGCCGATGATGGCATCTGAGCTCAGTAACAGGGCGGATACCGCAGCAGAGTAACGACGGCACCATACATAAAGTAACCAGTTCCGGCATCTTACCGGGGACACCAACCGCTACAAGTGTGGGATAGAAAATGGCCGCGATGTAGTAAATCGCCGCATATCCCATATTCCGTCAGAAGCAGCGTTCAGTTGTGCGGAACGTTTCAGATGCTTAGATGGACTGGTTATCGGTTTAGCAGACTTTTATTGAGGTGAGAGCAATTCCACTGAGGCAATTAGCGTGGCTATCACGTCAGGGACATTAGTGACAACCAACTGCACAAACACTTTCGTTAAAATATTTTTACTCCCGTGTCATGAATTTTACTCCTCAAGGGATTTTGCAATCTATTTACTTTAAAACAAAATACGATGTGCCTTTTTCCATGTTATTTTCCATGATACCCGGCTTCAGCTATTTAAATAGCATATTTTTATATCATTGTTGCTTTAAAACAGGCATTCATCTTGAACTCGATTTATTTTGTAATATTTGACCATGCACATTACCTCCAAACACTGTAAAAGATCCACAGCGATATTTCAGAGACTTGTGAACAAAAAGGGAACGTGTCTTCGGGAAATTAGCGAGGGCTGTGGACAATTTGAAGAGCAATGTTTTCCAGCGCACACATGGGCCGTTTGGCAGGAACCTGACCTCTGCTAGTGAATGACTTGACCGCCCCATACCCGTGACCTGCGATGCAGTCGATTTCACTTTAAAGATATTCTCAAACCAGCCACAATATTTCGCCATCCATTCTCAGTTTGAACAAAAGTAACAAGGAAAATCAATGAACATTCCGCAGGTTTTCAGGCTGTTCTATAATTTGCCACGAAGTTGTCTGGTTCTCTCCTGATTTGCTTTCCGGTATATTGTCTTTCATACAAACATAGAAACATAGAAAACTTACAGCACAATACAGGCCCTTCGGCCAACAAAACTGTGCCGAACATGTCCCTACGTTAGAAATTTTTCGGATTGCCCATAGCCTTCTATTTTTCTGAGCTCCATGTACCTATCCAAATGTCTCTTAAAAGACCCTATCGTATCCGCCTCCACCACCGTTGCTGGCAGCCCATTCCACGCACTCACCATTCTCTGCGTAAACAAACCACCCCTGACATCTCCTCTGTACCTGCTCCCCAGCACCTTAATGCTGTGTCCTCTTGCATCAACCATTTCTGCCCTGGGAAAAAGCCTCTGACTATCCACACGATCAATGGCTCTCATCATCTTATACATATCTCTCAGGTCACCTCTCATCCTCCGTCGCTCCGAGGAAAAAAAGCCGAGTTCACTCAACTGCTTTCATAAAACAATCGTCACTATGAGTCTGTGCAGAACAGCGGAAGTGTTCAAGCTCACCTGTCAATCACACTTCCTTCTGCTCCTGCAGTGCACCGCTCCGTGACGATTGTGGTTCTCGTACCGATGAGCGGGCCTCGGCTTATTGGAGAGAGTCTCAAAACTCTGTTTCCATTGTGGAACTTGTACTAATGTGCGGCCCTCGGTTGACTCGAGAAAGCAATACCTCTGCCTTCAAATCCATCCTTCCAAAGTGAATCACTTCGTACCTTTCCGGGTTGAACTCCATCTGTAACTTCTCAGCGCTGCTCTACGTCCTGTCACTGTTCTGTTGTAATCTGTGACTACCTTTTATACTATCCATAATTCCACCAAACTCCACATCATTGCAAATACAATAATCGACCCTTCCACCTCCTCATCCAAATCGTTCATAAAAACACAAAAGCCGGGGGTCTCAAACTGATCTCTTCAGGACACCACTGGACACCGACATCCAGGGAGAAAACGCTCCATCACAACTACAGTCTGCCTTCTGTGGGCGTCAGTCCTGAATCCACCAGACAACTCCCCCTGGATACCGAACCTTCTGACTCTATGAACGGTCCTACCATAGTTCACCGTATCAAATGCCTTATTAAAATCTATTTATACCAGATCAACTTCTCTACCTTTACCAATGTGCTTTGTCACTTACTCACAGAATTGAACTAGACACGTGAGGCATGACCTGCCTCTCCCAAAACCATTCTGATTCTCCCAAATCAGGGTCTCCCAAAACTCGTAAATTCGGTTTAGCAGAATGTTCTCCAATAATTTGCCCATCACTGAAGTAGGATTCATTGGGCTATAAATTACAATAGTATCCTTATTCCCTTTCCTGAGCAAAGGGATAATATTTCCATTTCCAATCCTCTGATACTACAAGTGCGTCAGTGATAACGCAAAGATAATCACCAAGGGCGCAGCAATCTCTTCCTCCGCTTCCCACAGTAACCTGGTGTTTCTCGCAACTTCACAAGAGGACTTATCTATCCGAATGTTTTTTCAAAAGTTTCTGTACATCCACTTTTTTATGCTCGTCCTGTCGTTGAACATAAGCCCGTTTAAAACTGTCCTCCCAAACGTCAGTATCTCTCTTACTGGTGAAAATTGAAGTGAAGTCCTCATTAAGGACCTGTCCCACCTCCACCAACTCCAGCCGTGTGTTTCATCTCTATCCCTGACAGGTCCTACAGTCAGTCTAGTCATCCTCTTCTTCACACACATCTAGAATGTCGCGGGGTTTTCATTAATCCTGCTGTAGGCCTTCTGTCGAAGTTCCTTGTTCTCCTAATTCCATTCTTCAGCTCGTCCCTGGCTGCCTTGTCACTCTACAGCCGTGTCCGATCCTAGCTTTCTAAACCTGGTCAGCTTCTTTCTTTCTCTAGACCAGATGATCCACATCTGTGTCAAACATGGCTCCTCCACCTATCCAGAGCTCTATGCAAGTGCTGTCTAAGATAACTTCTCATTTCCGTTCTACATTTTCCAGAGCGCACACGTTCCCTGTTTTAGCTCGGAGATTCCGGGCTAATAGCATCATAATTCCATTTAGACAATTAATTACTTTGGGAACGGATACGGGCCTGTAGGAATAGAGCAGGAAAATGTGCTTAGTTCGAGGACTGATATAGGTCAGAGGGGAGAGATCGCGGTAAGGGGATTCGTTTGGGGACTGACACGGGGTTTTGGGGAGATCGCAGGGCAGTGGGATTAATTTGGTGACTGATGCAGCGCTGTGGGAAGAAAGCCGGGCAGCGAGATTAGTTCAGGGACTGGCATAGGGGAATAAGCTGGGACAACGTGGCAGTGGGGTGAGTTTGCGGTGACGCGAGGATGTGCAGACACAGCGGGATGGTGGCATTATTTATGACCGGTACTGGTTTCTGGGATTAGTTTGTGTCCCGTTTACGAAAGGTGGGAGCTAGTACAGAGGGAAGCACACTAAAATATGAATTTTACTGTATTTTTAACAAGACTTGGACTTGTGTTGTTCCATAAATAATTGAAATGCAAATCGATCTCCCCCACGCCCTCCCGCCATCCGGTAGCTCCCCCTAACGGCCCAATCCCGCATTCCCATTCTCTCACTATCCTTCCTCAGATCTCCAGGCTGCGGAATAACCGAGCCCAGGAGCACCGCCAAACACAGGAGTGCCTGGACTTCTGATCACCTACCTGCCGGGCCGGTTCTCCCCAATGGATCACAGACGTGAGGTAAATCTCCAACTTTCCCTCACTTTCCTACCGGCTCTTCGGCCTCAGGACCTATAGACCCGAAACGCCTCGCAAGCGAGGCCCCTCTGCAGACACACTTGGGATGCTCCCGCGCCCGCAGTACTTACCGCCTGGGACAGAGGCAGGAGCTCGGGGGCGTTTTGCGTCCGGATGAGGATAGGCACCGGCGAATCACCGTATTCAATAGGTGCAGAAGGGGAACCCGGGTACTTCAAGGTAAAGGCGACACGGGCCAGATTCTCCTACCCACTTCCAATCCGCCCGACTGTAGTCTGCACTGAGCTCCGGCTGTGACTCTAAATCCGACTGCCGACTGGTAAGAGGGTTGGCTGTATGCCGTCCGCGTCGACCACCCCCCCCCTCCGGGCATTGCACCTGTCGCCGGCATGCAGGCACGGTACCGATCGGGAAGGACAAGGGGCGCCAAATAGGGAACGGAAGTCTATTTCAGTGGAGGGCCGCAGAGATAGTGAGGGTCAGGTTGGAGGAGGGGAGGGAGGGCGTCATGCAGAAGAGGGTGGGCGGGACAGGAAGTGAGGGTCTTCGCAGAGACGGATTAGAGAAGGAAATGGCGAGTTAGAGCTGTTAAAAAGAACTTACAACGGGTTAAAAAGAACCAGCAGAAATGGACACACCTGGAGTCTGAGTCTTCTGTTATAAACTCTATTTTTATCAGTAACCACGTGAGTAAAGTAATATAAAACAAGGTAAGTTAAACAGGTTAGCGAAGTATATGCATATATAGGTGAGTAAATAAGCTACCCCAGCTCAGGTGATTGGTTGATACAGTCTCACGGTGGGATGGTAAGTGATCAGTTCAGTTCTGGAATTTGGTTTGAGTAGAGTTGGAGAGAGAGAGTTAGAGTGTTGGTTTGTCCTCCAATGCCGATGCCAATTCTCCACGTCGTCATCCTTGCTCCCGAAACTTATTTAAAGTCACCAACTTCTGGCCACAGAAAGGCGACCGTTTCCACGTTAACGCTATCAGCCCTGGCCAGGGTTAAACACACCGATAGCGCTCCACCGGTCACTCCTTTGTCCACACTGTGAGCAAAAACTCCACCCTCGTCGTGGGCACACAAAGCTCACCAGTGCCCTCCTTGGCTCTGGCGTCGTGTGTCTCCTGTGGTGTGTCCCGTGTGTCTGATTAAAAAGTCGACTGACCTTGCATATATCTTCAAGTGCTGAACACGAGCTGTCCATCATATAGCAACGCCTTTCAGTTTCCAAGGCAACTCACAGACTTTCTCTCTCTCTGCTGAATTAGCACTCAAACTGTTTGCTTCTTCTCTCTCTTGTTAAAGGAACAGTCTACTTTAGAATGATCATTCAAATCTCGTCACACCTCTCTCCTTTTAGGAAAAATTTTCATGAAACAGCAAAATATTTGTCTTAGGTAACGATTATACAGCTTAAAACAATACATGTGTAATTATCAGTAACATAGCAAAGCATTACAAACTTAAACTTAACATCTACAGAAACAATCTGCTACCTATCACGTGTTTTATTTCCATGTCATTCTCATGCAAGACCAGACTCCAGTTTAGCAACCTTCTATTCTTATCCTTCATTTTACCCAGAAACACTAATGGATTATGGTCCGTGTAAACCACATGTGGTTTCTGCGCAGGACATATGTAGACATAGAAGTATTGCAATGCTAGGAGCTCTTTTTCAACAGTGGAGTAATTTTCTTGATGCACATTAAATTTCTTTGAGAAATAAGCTACCGGATGTTCAATTTCATCATCATCCTTTTGCAACAATACCGCCCCAGCAGCTTCACCACGAGCGTCTACCGCGATTGAAAATGGTTTATTGAAATCAGGTGCTTTGAGCACAGGGTGATAACACAGAATGGCTTTCAGGCGGTCAAATGCCTCCTGGTAAAGGTACACAAATCTTTCACTCTTCCCTAGGAGTTTCGTTAGGAGGAGAGCGTTGTTTGCGAAGTTCTTACAAAACTTACGGTAATACAGAACCATTCCATTTAGGACATACATGGTAAAAGGTAGGGCATTGAAGAATACAGTAGAGCAGAGTGAGCGAGGAATAATGGTGCATAGTTCCCTGAAGGTGGAATCTCGTGTGGATAGGGTGGTGAAGAAAGCTTTTGGTATGGTGGCCTTTATAAATCAGAGCATTGAGTATCGGAATTGGGATGTAATGTTAAAATTGTACAAAGCATTGGTAAGGCCGAACTTGGAGAATTGTGTACAGTTCTGGTCACCGAATTATAGGAAAGATGTCAACAAAATAGAGAGTGTACAGAGAAGATTTACTAGAATTTTACCTAGGTTTCAGTACTTAAGTTACAGGGAAAGATTGAACACTATAGGTCTTTATTCTTTGGAGCGTAGAAGGTTGAGAGGGGACTTGATAGAGGTATTTAAAATCATGAAGGGAATAGCTAGAGTTGACGTGGATCGGCTTTTTCCATTGACAGTAGGGGACATTCAAACAAGGGGACATGAGTTGAGACAGGGGGCAAAAGTTTAAGGGTAACAAGAGGGCGAATTTCTTTACTCAGAGTGGTGGCTGTGTGGAATGAGCTTCCAGTAGAAGTGGTAGAGGCAGGTTCGGTATTGTCATTTAAAGCAAAATTGGATAGGTATATGGACAGGAAAGGAGTGGAGGGTTATGGGCTGAGTGCGGGTCGGTGGGAGTAGGTGAGAGTAAGCATTCGACACGGACTAGAAGGGCCGAGATGGCCTTTTTCCGTGCTGTAATTGTTATATGGTTGTACGGTTATATTCCCAAAAACCTTCGTAACGCTTTCTTGCCCGTCGGAACAGGAACCTCAGTAACAGGCTGAACCTCGGCCTGCACAGGTGCCAGTTGTCCCTGGCCTACTACATAGCCGAGATACGTGACAGTGGAGCGCCAAATTCACTTTTAGCGAGGTTTACAGTGAGATTTCCCTTGGACGGCCTTTCAAACAGTTTCTCTACTGCTAAAGATATGCTCCTCCCAGGTGTTATTTCATACAACCAAGTCATCAATAAGCCACTGTATTCTTTAAACCCTGAGGTACTGAATTCATCATCCTTTGGACCATCCCTGGAGCAATTTTCATCCCAAAGGGTAAAACATTATACGCATACAATGTAGATGGTGTCACAAAGACAGATATTTCTTTAGCCCTTTCTGTTAAAGGAACAAACCAGTAACCTTTCAATAGGTCAGTCTTTGTAAGGTATTTAGCATTCCCCATTCTGTTAATACAGTCATCCACTCTTGGGATGGGATAAGCATCTGCCTTAGTTACTGCATTAACTTTCCTGTAATCCGTACAGAATCTCATACAATCACGAACGGTGACGCCCAGTCTGAAAAGGTTGACGTAATTATGCTGGCTGTTTTCATGTATTCAATTTCTTCTTCAATCATTTTACTTTTATCTTGTTTCATTCTGTAAGGGTGCTGCTTGATTGGATCAACTTCGTTTTGGAATTCAGAGAGAGACTTAACACGGCTTGTGACCTTGCGAAGCAGAATTCACAGCACGCTCAGATAAACATGAAACAGGGGTATGACAGAAGAGCGAGGGAGCAGAGATATCGTGCTGGAGAAAGGGTCCTGATGCTGTCCCCTCTCCTTACCAACCCCCTTCAAGCGAGATTTAGTGGACCATATGAAATAATTAAGAAACTTTATTCTTTAAATTATGTTATTAGGACTCCTGAGCGGTGAAAGGCTACCCAGCTCGTCCACGGAAATATGATCAAACGTTATCATGACCCCGACCCTGCACCAGTGAGTACTGTTATGACAACGGAGGAGATGGTGGTGTCTGGTACTGGGATATCAGAGCACCATGTAGTTTCCACAAGACTCAGAAATTCTGATGTTTTGAAAAGAAGGAAAGACTCAGCATTTGCAGTCAAAGCCACGAAAACAACTGAAGAGTTTAATTAACAAATATAAAGATTTATTCCCTGACATTCCAAGACTGTGCACGGCTGTGGTGCATGACGTAATTGTAGACATAACTAAGCACGCTCCTACTCTCATTCAGATCTGACCATTGCTCTCCGAGTAGGGTCAAAGGTGGCAGAATGTGCTTAGCTCTCAATTCTTTAACTATCCCCTGGAATGTCTTCAAAGTAAAGTTACTTCAGATTGGATTTCTTTAGGTAGACATACCAGTGTGAAAAATTTGATGTGCTTTTACCACAGTCATGTCCTTGATGTTCCAGAGAAGCACCGCTTCATGGAACCTAGATATTGCACATATGATGGTTAACAAACACTGATAACCAGCTGCAGTCCTTGGCAATGGGCCAACACAATCCACTATGACCCTAGAAAAAGGTTCACCAAAAGCAGGTATTGGTCTAAGTGGTGCTGCTGGGATCACCTGATTAGGTTTTCCCGCAACCTGACAGGTATAACAACATCCTTCCTTAAATTAGGCCGGTAGAATTCCTTTATAATTCTATTTACTGTATTCCTCACTCCAAAGTGCCCAGCTAAAGGCATTCTGTGAGCCATGTTTAAAATCTCAGCCCTGTAAACTTTCAGGAACACAGGTTCATGTTCAATGGCACAATCCGCATTTGCAGGTACAGTAGGTGATCTCCACTTCCTCAGTAACACCCCGTCCTTAAGATAATATCCTACTGACTCTCTCTGAACCTCCTCTTCTGTGAGAGCTGTCTCCTTCAACGCAGCAATTTCAGAATTTCGACTTTGTTCCGCTATAAATTCATCCCCGGACAAGGACAAACCTTTCTTACCGCCCTTACTACGCAAATCCTGATGCAACATTGAAGGCAGAAAAGTCTCTGACAAATTCTGATAAATTAAACCCCTGTCTTGTCTAACTGCGTTACCAGCCTTTAGAGAGATGCTTCCGGTCACTGCGCATGTGCGGTTCACATCAGTATCTGTGCGTGTGTCGTCAGCCACAAGCTGGCTTGTTAGCTGAATTGTTGAATAAACTTCACCCTGGATAGGTGCCAACCTAATATTTACCAAACTCAGTACCATTACTAAGCTTACGAAGACCATGTTTACATTATGAACATTCCCAAACAACCCATCCATTCTGTTTTTTCGACATTTAGCTTGACTCGTCTCTATAGTAACCCAGTCAGGTGGTCTCTCAAAACCAAAACAATCCTTTCTCTCCAAATTGCAATGGTGAAAAACAACTCCAGAACCTAGAAGGTGTTTTCTTCCTACTGCGAAAACAAAATTCAACAGAGTTTCACATATTTACAGGCCAATGTCCTGCAAGCAGGGTCAAAGGTCGCGAAACCGGTTCAAACCTCCCAATTTCTTTATTCAAAAATCCAGAACCAGCCCCTTTCTCCATATTTCCAATAAAGTTCACATCACCAACTTGCAACTCATCACCAACTTTTAGAACACCGTCCAACACAAATAACTGAGAATCCTCAATTTCCAGTGGCACCTAGGTTAACCCTTTATTCACCGAACTAAGTCCATCCGGCTGAAAAAGACTGCATTCCTTTTCCACCGAGTCAGACAAAGTCAGACACCTCAGACGGGAGGCAGCAGGTATTGAAGAGGTCGGTGAGCCCGAACTTGGAATACTGCCTTTGGGTTTGGACGCCTGTTACGTACCCCCTAACGGTTTAAAGTGCAAGCAGAAATGGGCCCACACGGAGTCTGAGTGTGCCGTTATAAACTCTATTTTATTAGTAACTACGTGAATAAAGTGATATAAAACGAGATAAAGTAAACAGGTTAGCAGAGTTTATGCACATATATAGGTGAGTAAATAAGCTTCCCCAGCTCAGGTGATTGGGTGATACAGTCTCACTGTGGGATGGTAAGTAATCAGTTCAGTTCTGGAATTTGGTTTGAGTAGAGTTGGAGAGAGAGAGTTAGAGTGTTGGTTTGTCTTCCAATGCCGATGTCGATCCTCACGTCCTCCCCCTGCTCCCGAAGCTTACAGTCACCGACTGTGACCGCAAGAAGGGGATGCCGTCTTCTGTGGTGAATTTATCAACCCCAGACCAGGGTTAAACACACTGATAGCTCCCGAATCGTCACCCCTCTGTTCACACTGCGAGCAAAAACCCCACCCTTGTCGTGGGCACACAAAGCTCACCAGTGTCCCCCTTGCTTCTGGAGTCGTGTGTCTCCTGTGGTGTGTCTTGTGTGTCTCTGGTGTGTGTCTGATTAAAAAGTCAACGACCTTGTATATATCTCCAAGTGCTGAACACGAGCTGTCCATCACATAGTTCCGCCTTTCAGTTTCCAAGGCAACTCACAGACTTTCTGTCTCCCTGCTGCTGATTTAGCACACAAGCTGTTCGCTCCCCCCTCTCTCTTTTAAAGGAACAGTCCACTTTACAATAATCTTTCGGATCTCGTCACAATCTATACATAGCTACAAGATCTGTGATATATTCGCATATTTTTAAGAAAGTTTTATTGTTAGAATCTCAGCTGACGGCGAAAATTGCAAAATCATGCAAAATTTCATAGACGTACATGTATGTGTAAGTCACGTGAGCCTTTTCCCCCTCCCATTTTACCGCAGATCTGCCTTGTTTCCGAGGCACCGCCCCCAGCACTGATGACATAAATTACAGTCCGGACTTTCCTTCAGTTCTGTGTTGAAGTCGGTCGGCGGCGGCGGCGGATCATCTGTAGGATCCGGATTAGGAGACGACCATCACCCCCAGAGTCGGGAATCCGGGGGAGGGTTCATTGTCCGGGCGTGAAAACAAGTTCTCATCGGTGAGTACTGAGGCTGGTCCCGAGTGTGGACGTCCGATGTAAGGTAATGCATCCAGTTAACTTCCCCGATCTGGCGGCCTCTCTGCGCTTGCTGGACAGAACCTGCCGGGGTCGGTCTGTGTTGTGGGACCTTCACAACATACCGACTGAGATGAGCCGCCGCTCAGCCCCTCTTGCCCTGGTCCTGTGAGCGTGATGGGGTGGTGACACCGAGACTGCACTCATCCATTGAGTTTTATCCTGAGAACTTTACCTTCCTCACCAAGCCCCGCATCATGTCCAAGCTTCACCTGGATCGATAGCAGGTGTCTACAATTGTTTTACATTATTCCAGGGCGCGGGAAGCGGCCCTTCCACCTGTTGTGTTCTTGCAGACAGAGAAGGTTAAACCGAGTAATCGCACCTTCGGGACACTGCTCCATCTGTCTGAGTAGATCCATCTTTCACCCGTTCAGACAAGGCAGTGAGATCCAGATCTCTCACGGCCTCTCGTTTTGGGTGGCCATCGTTGTGTTTATTTTTGTTGAATCCATGCCACTAGATAGATAGATAGATAGATAGATAGATAGATAGATAGATAGATAGATAGATAGATAGATAGATAGATAGATACTTTATTCATCCCCATGGGGAAATTCAACATTTTTTCCAATGTCCCATACACTTGTTGTAGCAAAAACTCATTACATACAATACTTAACTCAGTAATAATATGATATGCATCTAAATCACTAACTCAAAAAAAGCATTAATAATAGCTTTAAAAAAAAAGTTCTTAAGTCCTGGCAGTTGAATTGTAAAGCCTAATGGCATTGGGGAGTATTGACCTC
This sequence comes from Hemitrygon akajei, assembly GCF_048418815.1. Lineage (NCBI taxonomy): Eukaryota > Metazoa > Chordata > Chondrichthyes > Myliobatiformes > Dasyatidae > Hemitrygon > Hemitrygon akajei. Next base: position 636,913 of record NW_027332030.1, on the reverse strand, counting down.
TTCATCCTGTCTGAGGAGCATTGCATCGACAGTAACCTGTCACTGAAACTGCTTCTCTGTCTCTGGATGGTGCTATGTAGAGGATGTTCAGGGTTTTCCATAATTGACCGTAGCCTACTCAGCGCCCTTCGCTCAGCTACCGATGTTAAACTCTCCAGTACTTTGCCCACGACAGAGCCCGCCCTCCTTACCAGCTTATTAAGACGTGAGGCGTCCTTCTTCTTAATGCTTCCTCCCCAACACGCCACCACAAAGAAGAGGGCGCTCTCAACAACTGACCTATAGAACATCTTCAGCATCTCACTGCAGACATTGAATGACGCCAACCTTCTAAGGAAGTACAGTCGACTCTGTGCCTTCCTGCACTATTCCGACTTGCCGAAGCGCAGCCAATGTTTCCGGTTTTATTAGCCCATTAAATGCGACAAATAAGCCTTTTCCGGGTACCTGGCCTTCTCAAAGGTGTACAGTGTACATCGAGCTAGATTGTGAGATCAAGAGTCCAACTTATCACCGGGGAACATTCAATGTGCTCACAACAGCAGCCTGGAAGTTTTCCTGGAGCCTGGTGCTCTGTGTTCTCAATGTTACTTTAAATCTTCGACTCGGCTGAGAAGAGAGAAGAGCGAGGGTTATGAGGATCTTTGATGCTGCCTGCTTTACTGATGCAATGGGAAGTGCAGTCACAGTCCAGGGAGGGGAGTCTGGTTTCTGTCATGTCCTCAGCTGTGCCCGCAGTTTTCTGCAGTTCCTTGCAGTCAAGGGTAGAGCGCTAGCCTTATGAAGGCGTTATGTATCCGGATGGGATACTTTCAGTGGCGCTTTGATAAGGTTTGGGGAGGGGCAATGTGCCCAGGCCAAAGTTATTGTTGCTTGATCTAGGTTTGTCATTTAAGATCTTTTTCTATGGTATTATTCAGTGCCCGTGTATTACTGAATGACCACCAGTAACTGTCCTTGATCCCTCACCCACATGGTTCCATCTCCTCATTCACTCACATCTTGCGCAACCTTTCTTCAGCCCGTGTGTACCCACCTCAATGATGTACAGTACATCAGCAATGTTTCCTCTAACCTTTCTCTTAATTGTGAAATGTTGCATTGCACCTTTTATCTCACTGAGTTTTTCAGGAATCTTTTTTTGTTAGTTAGAACTACCAGAGGTTGAATTGAATGTAACACCTGGTGAGGTAAGAGTTATAACCTACGATCCTAGGGTGTGGCAGGAAAGATTATAGCATGTATGGAACAGTCGTTGGTAGGCAGGAGAGAAGGAGTGGGAATAAAGCGAGCCATTACTGTTCGGCTGCCGGTGACTAGCGGTGTTCCACAGGAATCTATGACGGGACCGATTCTTTTTACCTTATATGTCAATGATTTGGATGATGAAATTGATGGTTGTTGCAATGTTCGCAGAGTATATGAAGAGAGGTGAAGGGACACATAATTTTTTGGAGAAGGACTTAGGACAGTTTAGGAGGACGCACAAAGATCTGGCAAATGCAATAGAGTGTCGGGAAGGGTATGGTCATTTACTTCGGTTGAAGAAATGAAGTGGTTTACTTGCTTTTCAATGGAGAGAAAACACAAACAACTGTGCTGCAAAGTGACTTGGGAGATATTGCACAGGATTCCATAAAGGTTAATTTGCAGATTGGTTCAGTGGTGAGGAAGGCAAATGCAATGTTAACATTCATTTCAAGAGGACTAGAATATAAAAGCAAGAATGTAATGTTGAGAATTCATAAAGCACCGGTGAGGACTCACATAGAATGCTGTGAACAGCTCTGAACGGCTTATTTTTGATTGGATGTGCTGCAACAGGCGATGGTTCAAAGGAAGTTCACGAAAATGGTTCCAGGCTTCAGCGGCTTGTCAGATAAAGAGTGTTTGATGACTCTGGGTCAATTAATCACTGGAATTCAGAAGACTGAGGGGTGCCCTAATGGATCATATCAAATGGTGAAAAGCCTTGATAGAGTGGATGTGGAAAGGGTGCTTCCTCTGGTGGAAGAGTCTAAGACCAGAGGTCACAGCTTCAGTAAAGAGGGGCACCCTTTTAGAATGGAGATGAGCCGGAATCTCTTTAATCAGAGTGGTGAATCTGTGGATTTCCTTGCCGCAGGCAGCTGCGGAGGCCGTTTGTGTGTAGATTTAAGGTGGAGGTATCGGGAGGAAGGCAGAAGTTTAGGGAAAGGCAGAAGATTGGAGCCGAAGAAAAATGCATCAGTCACGATAAAATGGCGGAGCAGACTCAATGGCCTAAATGGCCTAATTCTCCTCCTATATCTATGGCCTTAAAGGGTGAAAGCAGCCATTACAGTTTTTAGTTTCACCGGTACAAAATGGCTGCAGCATTAATATTTGTCACAATGAAGCTCACGGCATGTGATGTTGCTTGTTATTTCTTTTTTAGGTTATTTTAGGTTTATTAGCTTAAAAATGCTTCTTGATTTTGTAGGTTTTTAAAACATTAGCTTGGGATGATATGTGTTTTCTGGGAAATGGACTTACGTAGAATGCTCAGTAAAGATTTATTCCCCTACAGCGCAGAAACAGTCCTTTCAGCCCATCTAGTCCGTCACATTCTCTGCCTTGTCTCATCCACCTGCACGCAAACCACAGCCTCAATACTTCTCTCAACGATGTACCCACGCAAACTTCTCTTAGACACTGCAATTGAACCCGCATCACCCAGGTCCGCTGGGAGCTGCTTCCACATTCGCCCTTCCCTCCGAGTGATGTAGTTCCCGCTCTGATTCCCCTTAAATATTTCACTTGTCACCCTAAATTACCTAAATTGTCACCTTACCAAAACTAAGGGGCAAATACCTAAATGCATTGCAAAGAACCATAGAACCATAGAACATTACAGCACAGAAACAAGCCTTTTGGCCCTTCCTGGCTGTGCCGAACCATTTTTCTGCCTAGTCCCACTGACCTGCAGCTGGGCCATACCCTTCCAAACCCCTCTCATCCATATACCTGTCCAAGTTTTTCTTAAATGTCAAAAGTGAGCCCGCATTCACCACTTCATCTGGCATTTCATTCCACATTACCACTCCTCTCTGCGTGAAGAAGCCCCCCTTAATGATCCCTTTAAACTTTTCCCCCTTCACCCTTAAGCCATGACCTCGGGTTTTTTTCTCCGCTGCCTCAATGGACAAAGCCTGCTTGCATTCATTCTATCTATACCGTTAATAATTTCATACACCTCTATTAAATCACCCCTCATTCTCCTACGCTCCAGGGAATAAAGTCCTAACCTATTCAACCTTTCTCTATAACTCAGTTTCTCAAGTCCTGGCAACATCCTTGTAAACCCTCTCTGCACTGTTACAAACATTAATATCCTTATTGTAATTAGGCGACCAAAACTGCACGCAATACTCCAAATTCGGTCTCACGAATGTCTTATACAACCTCACCACTACATTCCAACTCTTTTACTCTATACTTTGATTTATAAAGGCCAATGTACCAAAAGCTCTCTTTACAACCCTATCTACTTGTGACACCACTTTTAGGGAATTATGTATCTGTACTCCCAGATCCCTCTATTCTTCTGCACTCCTCAGTGTCCTACCATTTACCTTGTATGTTCTACCTTGGTTTGACCTTCTGAAGTGCAACACCACACACCTGTCACCATTAAACTCCAGCTTCAATTTTCCTACCCATTCCTCCTTCAACCTATATTCACCCTATATCCAGCCTGTATCCCACCACCTCAATGATATATATCAACCACTTTGTTCAACCTCTGTCCAGTCTGTATCGAACCACCTCAATGATATATATCAACCATCTTGTTTAACCTCTGTCCAGTCTGTATCCCACAACCTCAGTGATATATATCAACCATCTTGTTCAACCTCTGTCCAGTCTGTATCCCATCACCTCAATGATATATATCAACCATCTTGTTCAACCTCTGTCCAGTCTGTATCCCCCACCTTGAGGATATATATCGACAATCCTGTTCAAACTCTGCCCAACCTCTATCTAATCCCTCAGTGCTATATAACAACAATCATGTTCACCCTCTGTCCAGTCGTATCCCATGAACTCACTGATATATCTGTAATATTTATTCTAACATTTGTTTTCGCTGTGAATTACTTTCTTCCTCCTTTTCCCTCACGGAGTCTTCCAAGAATTTTTTGTTTTGTTTTGTTTTTTTTTCTCTCTCTAGAACTACCAGAAGGTTAACTGCATGCAGCTCGAAGCAGGGCTAAATTAGCCATTACAATTTTTGTCTCACAGTTATAAATTGGCTGTAGTGCTGATCCTTGTCACAATGAAACTCACAGCTGTGATTTGAGTTTGATATTTCCCTTTTCGTTTATTTTCAGTTCTTCTACTTTTTATTTTTTTTTTCATTTGTGGCTTCTCAAGACATTACCCTGAAATGATTTCATTCTTCTGGAAATGGACTTGCATGGAACGCTCAATTTAGATTCATTCTCCTATAGCACAGAAGCAGTCCTTTCAGCCCATCTAATCCGTGCCATTCCTTGATTGGCCCCATCCACCTGCACCTAGAATATTCTCTTCCATAACTCTTTCATCCAGGTACTGTACATATAAACAACGGCACTTAAATGCTGCAATTCAACCTGCAACTACCACCTCTGCTGGGAGATGGTTCAATACACCCCTCGGTTAATCAGAGGGTGCATGATATTAAAAAGCGTAGGAACCCCAGCTGGGATCTGCGCTGACTTTCCTATGCACCAGTTACTCAAGTTCAAATCTGTTCATCCTACCCCTGCCATAATTTCCTTAAATACCGGCAACATCCGTGTCATTTCCTTTGGATTTTTACACGATTATTGAGATCTTTCGTTCAAGTAGCTGATGAGAACTCCACACAATTCTGCAAATCTGGATTCACAGTGTCTTCTACAACTGTAGCGTTAACAACCCAATTCCTCTGACCATGCCGATTTATTAAGGCTAATATTCCCGGAGCTCTCTTTAAAACGCCATCGAACTCTAGTGCCACTTTCAGGGGATTCTGGATCTGTATTCCCATGTCAACTTATTTTGTCACACAGCGCAGACATTTCCCATTCACTGTGTAAGGCATGTCCTGGTTTCTTCTGCCAAATTGCAACAGCCCACTGTTATCCTCATTAAATGCCCTCTGCTAGTTTTAACCCAACTTCCCAGCTGGTCCGGAGCACTGAGCAACTTCGGTAGCGTTTCTCACTGTCTCCTACATCCCCATCTCGGTATAATCCATAGATTTACCGGTCCAGCTTGGTACATTTCCTCTTTCATCTAAATCATTAATATTAATACCAAGGAACCTGTCCCATTCCCTGCAACACCCCGCAGGTCACATGTCTCTATTCAGCCCAGAGAGACAATAATCTGCAAGCATTCTCTGGCTTCTACCCGTGATTCATCCTGAATTCTACGCACCTCACCGTTGTGGACCAGCCTCCCATGCAGAATGTTATCAAACTCCTTGTTAACGTCAATATAGGCAAAGACCCCCACATTCACTTCATCAAGCTTCTTGATAATTTCCTCAAAAAACGTCCATAATTAGATTAGATAGGGCCTGCCAGGTTGACTATCCTTTTCTATCTTTCACATCCCATTCCTTGTGACCCCTTCCAATAACTTACCCAGGCCTGATGTCAGTTACCCTTCATATGTACCGAACCTTCCCAACACAAATGTGAACATTGTGGCTCTCCTCTGGTCGGCTGGCACATCATCTATAGCCATGACCATTTTATATGCCTCTGGCAGCATTCGCGCAGTTTCAACACTAGAGTCCCAAATGCTTCCAGGGAATATGTTGTCAAGTCCTGAGATTTATCCATCCCAATTCAGCTCAACAGAGCAAGCACCTGTTCTGTAAACTGGATACAATCCAACAACTGGCGAACATTTCCTCATTTCTATCATCTCTATAGCTGTCTCCCAAATACATGCACACCCAGATAAATCATTGAAGATCTCCCCCGTTTCTGTTGGCTCCATGCATACATGAGCAGGCTGATCTTCAGAAGTTCGTTTGTCCAGTTAATGGGGCTGTAAGGAAACAACAGGTTTTCTCAAATAAATATACTGCCACCAAATAGTTTGTTACTCGTGGAAATGTGCTCATTACAGTAGTTGTTTATAAAAATGATTTCTGGAATGAAAAGCTTAATGTATGTGAAGCATTTACTGTCCCTGGGCCTGTTCTCAAAGGGATGATGGGGCACGCTAGGAGGGGGAAATTCATTGAAACGTAGCAAATACTGATGACTCCATAGAGTGGACGGATGAAGATGTTTTCATCAGGAGAGATGTCTTGGAACAGATAACAAAACCTCACAAATCACTGAGTTGTATCTACAAATCTTCTCCTCCATAATTCTATCCAGCAGTGGGGTCAGAATGTTGCCTGTACTGTCAACTCTACTTTTACGTTATTCGAAACTACAAAAATTTGTTAGAATTTTTAATCGCTTAACTAAGCAAAAAAGGAAACTTCATGAATATCATCACAATGTGTTGAGTAATATATTTTGTAAATTACAGATAACCGACTTTTGAAGCAGACTGACCGTCTTTAATGACCAGCTTCAACACTGCTGAAAGTGCTGTGCAGAAGGAGCTGACAGCAGATTTACTGGTATTTCAGTTTCAACATTAAAACATTGCTGAGTGTTCAGTTTTCATTGGGTCATAAAGAAACTCACAGCATGTGAGGTTGCTTCCTTTTTCCTTTACTTCTGCTGGGCCTCTTCCTCAGTCACCAGGGTAACAGAGCACCAGAACATCAAGAAGGGAAGATTTTAACCAACTGTAGTCACTGTGGAGACAGAGTGGCCTTAGCAACCAGTGTGGATTCCAGGATGCTTTGAGCACTTACTATATGGAAATAAGGCGGCTAACTAACCTGGTCGAGGTCTCACTCAACAATAAAATAATCACTAAGTATGCTCAGTTTAGATTAGCTGAAATGTATCCGCGTCCGCGTTGTGACCCAAGGCCTGGAATTCAACCCCGATCCCCGTCCAGACAAAGCTTCCTCTATGTTACTATTCTGTCATGGGTTGGTTCGGGAGTGTTAGATTTGAACTGGGAATAGCTGAGACACTGCAGCACGTTACTGGGCAGTAAAAAGTCCTGGGCCATGGGTTATAAGGCTAGGATGGGGAGACCAGGAATATAGTATTTGCAGTGTTTGGGCTTCGCCCGAGCTCATTGCTTCAACAGATGGGACTGGCCATTCCTCCTTCTGGAGGTCCTTTGGAATCAGTGAAGAAAATGAGCTGTCTTTCCTTCTCTCACAGTGAGAGGCTGTGAGTTAATGGGCTGCTCCGTGTTTGCCAGTGAACACGGACCGGGGTTTAGTGTTCAATCCTTGTTTGGAAAGTCCCTCTCACTGTTCCCTGTCTCTCAGCTAGTGGGAGTCAAATAGAAGCTCCAGAAGGAGAAGCTAAAGGCAGGCGCAACGATATTACAGAGATACCATCATTACAGTGGTGTACCGGGAATTGCAGAGGCAGGAGAGGGGAATTGGCCGGAATTGATTGGAAATGTTGGGATGGCAGCAGAGCAGCAATTTTTGGGAAGTAGTTCCATTGGTAAAGTTGTAAAAACAAACAGAAGACAACAAAAAGTCATAAGAAAGGTAAAGGTGAAATACTACAGAAAACGAGCCAATAATATTAAAGAAGTTACTAAACATTTATTCAGATATATGAAGTGTAAATGAGAGGCTCGACTGGATATCAGAACGCTGGAAAACGACACTGGAGAGGTAGTAAAGGGTGGGCAGTAATGGCAGAACTGAAGATACATTTTACACCAGTCTTCATAGAGGAAGACACTAGCAGTGTATTGGAAGTTCCGGGTGTCAGGGGGCATGAAGTGTGTGAAGTTAGCACATTCAGAGAGAGAGATTTCTTGGGAAACTGAAAGGTCTGAAGTTAGATATGTCACCTGGACTAGATGGCATGTACCCCACAATTCTAAAAGCGGTGGCTGAATAGATCGTGAGACATTAATAATGTTCTTTCAAGAATCACTAGCTTCTGTAATGGTTCCGGAAGTCTTAAAATTTGCAAATGTCACTTCACTCTTCAAGAAAGGAATGGGGCAGAAAGGAGCCCATATGTCAGTTTGTTTGACCTCAGTATTTAGGACGATGTAGAAGTTGATTATTAAGGATGTGGTCTCCGGGTACTTTGAGATCCGTCAGAAAATAGGCCGTAGTCTTGCCTGATAAATCTAATGGGGAATTATTTGAAGAAATAACAAGCATGATAGACAAAGGAGAATCTGTTGATGCTGCACATTTGGATTTTCAGAAGGTCTTTGTTACGCTGCCACACATAAGGTTGCTTAACAAGCTACGAGATCATGGCGTTACCAGACAGATTCTGAAATGGATAAAGGAGTGTTTGATTGGAAACCACTCCCAGTGACTCGTGATACTCCACAGGAGTCTGCTTTGGGACCGATTCTCTTACGTCATATGTTAATGATTTGGAGAATGGTATGAATGACTTTGTTGCAATGTTTGCAGGTGGTATGAAGATAGTTCGAGGAGCCTGTGGTTTTGAGGATTTAGAAAGGTTACAGAAGGACAAAGAATAATTAGGAAACTGGGCAATGAAATGGAATACAGTGTCGAGAAGTGTATGGTCATGCACTTTGGTAGACAAAATGGATGTGTTAAATTTTTTCTAGATAGAAAAGAAAACTGAGGTGCACAGGCACTTGGGGATCCTTGTGCAGGATTCTCTAAAGTTTAATTTGCAGGTTAAGTCTGTTGTGGGGAAGTCAAATGCGATGTTAGCATTCATCTCAAGAAGAATAGAATATAAAAGCAGGGATGTAATGTTGAAACTTCATAAAGCACCGCTGAGGCCGCACTTGGAGTGTTTTGAGCAGGTTTGGGCCTCTTAACTTCGAAAGGAATGTGTTTTACCTATATAGGATTCAAAGGTTGTTCACGGAAGTGATTCAATGATTGAATGGTTTGTCATATGACCGGCGTTTGATGCCTCTGGGCTAGTATTCACTAGAATTCAGAAGCATGAGGGGTGACCTTATTGAAGCCTGACGAATGGTGAAAATAACTTTGATAGAGTTGCTATGGAGATGATGGTTCCTCTGGTGGGATAGTCTACAAGCAGATGACCGTACCTCAGAATAGAGGGGCGCCCTATTTGAACGGGGTGAGCAGGAATTTATTTTACCATGGAATGTTGAATCTGTGGAAATTTAGCTTTTGCCACAGGCAGCTGTGGTGGCCAAATCTTTGTGTATATTTAAGAGAGAGGTTGATAGATTCCTGATTGGTCAGAGCATGAAAGGATATGGTGAAAAGGCAGGAGACTGGGAATGAGAGCAAACTTGGATCAGACATGATGAAATTGTGGACTAGACTCGGTGGGTCAAATGGCCTAATTCTGCTCCTATATCGTATGGTCGAGTGGAGCTGGAACATAACATAGAACTTAGAACATAGAACTGGAACATCATAGGAACACGCTCTTTGGGATCAAACCTGGAATAATTTTCCTGAGCCGCCTTTTAATCCTTTCCATTGTTAACGCATCTTTTCATATGTTAGGGGCCCAAACCTGCTAAGAATGCTCTAAGTGTTGCCTCATCAGGACTTTCTAAATTCTCAACAGTACATCCTTTCTTTCATATTACAGTCCTCTTGAAATGAATCTAAAGATCGCATTTGCCTTCTTCACCACCGAATTATCCTGAACACTAACCTGCAGGAAAACTACACAAGCACTCCCAAGACTCTTTGCACCCGTTTCAAATATTTTTTGGCCCAATTTGTCCATTATCTCCACACAATAAAAATCTGCTTATTATTCTCCTGTAACTGGGTGCAATGAAAATCCCGTTGAGCATGCCATCCATACAGATCAATAGAACAGAACAGCACATTGAGGTGATATCAGATAAACAATAACAGAGCGTAGCAATGCATTATTGTTTCACAGAAACAGCAGGGCAGGTAGACAAATGGCGCAAGGACATAACAAGTTATATTGTGAGGTTAAAGTCCACCTTATCTTGCTGGGGACCGTTCACTTTGCTTATAACAGCAGAATGGATGCCGTCCTTAAGCCTGTTTGTAGCGTTTTCCATTTCTTTTCTATATTCTACCCAAGTAGGATTCCAGGCTGTCCAGCGTTGTAAGGTAATTCTGTGCCTGCTTTACCGATCACACAGGAAGCACAGGCACAGTCCATGGTGGGCAGACAGGTTTCCGTGATGTCCTCAGCTGTCCACAGCTCTCTGCAGTTCCTTGCAGTCATGAGCAAAGCAGTAGCCGTACGAACGTGTGCAGTACCCTGATGGGACACTCTCTATGGTAGATTGATGAAATTTAGTGAGGGACAGCGGTCATAATTCAAAGTTCCTGTTGTTTGCTCCATCTTTATCATTTGAGAATCGTTTTATTCATAATTAATTTATATCCGCGTATTGCTGGAGGACAATCTGTGATTGTCATTGATCCTTTCTCCCACGTAGTTCCATCAGCTTACTCCATGACGAATTTGTTCAATATCTTTCTAGCCTTTATCCAACCAACTCATTGATATATATATCAACCATCTTGTTCAACCTCTCTCCAATCCGCATCCCTCCACCTCGAGGATATAGATGAACAATCTTGTTCAACCTCTGTACAGTCTGCTTCCCTCCACCTCAATGATATATATCAAATATCTTGTTCAACCGCTGTCCAGACTGTATCCCACCACCTCAAAGATATATATAAAATATCTTCTTCAACCTCTGTCCAGCCTGTATCCCACCACCTCAAAGATATATATCAACCATCTTGTTCAACCTCTGTCCAGTCTGGTTCCCTCCACCTCAATGATATATATCAACCATCTTGTTCAACCTCTGTCCAGTCTGTATCCCACCACCTCAATGATATAAACATCTTGTTCAACCTCTGTCCAGTCTGTATCCCACCAGCTCAATGATATATATCAACCATCTTGTTTAATCTCTGTCCAGTCTGTATCCCACCACATCAATGATATAAACATCTTGTTCAACCTCTGTCCAGTCTGTATCCCACCACCTCAATGATATATATCAACCATCTTGTTCAACCTCTGTCCAGTCTGTATCCCACCACCTCAATGATATAAACATCTTGTTCAACCTCTGTCCAGTCTGTATCCCACCACCTCAATGATATATATCAACCATCTTGTTCAACCTCTGTCCAGTCTGTATCCCACCAACTCAATGATATATATCAACCATCTTGTTCAACCTCTGTCCAGTCTGTATCCCACCAACTCAATGATATATATCAACTATCTTGTTCAACCTCTGTCCAGCCTGTATCCCAACAGCTCAGTTGTTATTTACCCTTTCGGTTCCTTCTCTCTGGAGTGTGCCTTGCATTTGTAGCTTGTTAATGCAGCTAACTGTTGGGTCAATTTTAAGCAATTCTAGATCTGTATTCCCATGTAAGTTCACTCTGTCACATACCGCAGACCATACCATTACCTCTGCGAGTCATACCCCGGTTTATCTTGCAAAATAGCAACAGCTCGCTGTTGTTTACATTGAATTCCCTCTGCTGGTTTGTAACCTGACTTCCCAGCTGGTCCAGAGCACAATGCACCTTTGGTAGCCTTTCTCACTGCCTGCTACGTCCCATCTCAGTATTTTGCACAAATTTACTGCTTTAGTTTGCCACATTGTCATCTGTTATCTCAATCATTAACGTTACTACCAAGCAGCCAGTCGCTGTCCTTGCAGCACCTCGCGAGTCTCATGCCTCCATTCAGAGAGGCCACCATCTGCCAGCACTCTCCGGGTTCTCCACTTGCTTCCATCTGAATCTTATGTACCTTTCCCTTTTGGACCAGCCTCCTATGCAGAATAATTTGATTGGACATGACCTGCCAGTTTGACTATCCCTCATCAAGCCCAGTATTTCGAAAACTATCAATTCCATTTCTTAAAATACCTCCCAAGGACATACCCAAGACTGATGTCAGGATCACGTGCCTATAGTATCCCTTCTTATTTTTCTAGCCTTTCTAACACAAATGAGCAAAACCAGCTATCCTATCCTCTGGCATATCACCTGTAGCTCTGTGCATTTCATATGTCTCTGACAGTGTTCAGCAGTTTGTGCACTGGCCTTCCACAGGGTCCGAGGGAACACCTTGTCAGGCCCGGGGTATTTATCCATTCTAATTCACCAAGCACCTGTTCTGTAATCTGCATACAATCTATAACAAGACGATCTTTTCCCGATTTCTATAGTCTCTGTATCTGTCTCCCAGGTAAATACAGGCAAACAAAAATTATTGAAGAACTACCCCATCCCTTTCAGTGCCTTGACTAGATAGGACGCTGATCATTTTTGACAGTTAATTGGGCAGTGCGAAGTAGAATATTTGTCTCAATAAATTATTCCGCCACCAAATTGTCTGTATCCGAGGGAATGTACTCATTACTGTTGTTGTTTACAAAGTTCACAAGAGTGATTCTGGAATGAAAAGTTTTATGTATGAGGAGCATTTGGTGTTTCTGGGACTGTTCTCAATGGAGGAGTGCTGACTCCGGGACCAGGAACCTCAATGAAATCCTGAGGTCTGGATAGAGTGGATAGGGACAAGTGGTATTCAACAGTAGGGGAGTCTATTAACTGAGGTTACAAGCTCAATCTATTCAATTGTATCTGGGGACCTGCTCTTCCATCATTCTGTCCAGTAACAGGATCTGAATTGAACCTGTATCAATGCCTGGGGTTGATCATAGATATAAGCTATTGGCAGCCACAAGAACATGATGGAATTTTAACCAATTAATTGAACAAAGAAGTAAACTTTATGTTTATCACTACAATCTTTTTAAGTATCCCATAGTTGCCATTTGAAGCAGATAGGCCTTATCTAACAACGTGTTTTGATTTTTGACCAGCTTCTGCGCTGCTGGAAGTTCTGTAGAGATGGAAATCCCAACAGATTTACTGGATTGACCTCGGGACAGGGTTCAAACAGCAACTGGAATTTTAACATCCCCAGTACAAAACGGCTGAGAGCTCAATGTTCATCTTTGTCATGATGAAACTCAGAGCATGTGAGGTTGTTCCTTATTTCCTATTTTCAGTTAGTTCTGCTGAGCCACTTCCTCCATCACCAGGGTAACAGCCCACCAGAGCTGCAGAGTGTTGAACATTTTTATCGCTCTCTGGTCACTGACCCTCAGTGGCCTCAGGAGCCGATGCGGATGCCAGGATGTCTTGAGCATTTACTATATGGAATATATGATGTTTATGTTGGAATAAAGAGATAACGAATGAATGTATGTATTTATTTATGCAAATCTCTTCAGGATGCCACAAACATCTTGCAGTTATCCAATATCTGTGCATCAAAAAGACAAAATCCTGTACTGGGTTTCCAGTGATTTATTTTCAATTTTATATTAAAAGCATTTTCTTGTAGTTTCACTTTGGGAGAAGTGGCGGCGAATTGCACTGATCCAGGTCCCGCTCCGCAATACGATAATAAACAGTAGAGCTCAAATTACCTGCTGAAGACAAGTTACAATATAATGCCACCCACTTGCGACCCATGGCCCGGGTTCCCCGCCCAGTTACAGCGTCATCAAGTTCTAGTTCTATTATGGGATGGAGCAGAGTGTTAATTTTAGAACTGGGATTAGACCGGACACTGCTGAATATTACTGAATGGAAAGAGTCCTGGGAGTGTTAGTGCTTGGGCTATAATCCTGCGATGGGACTCCAGGATTACGGAACTGGCAGTCTTCTCCTGAGAGATATTACAACTAAACATATCTTTACCCTCCTCGCTCGCACCCCGCCTTCTTCTTTCAACAGGGATCACTCTCTCAACAATTCCCTTGTTCATTCATCCCTCCTCACCGATCTCCCTCCAGCCACTTATCCCTGCAAGCGGCCTAAGCGCTGCACCTACCCGTGCACCTCCTCCCTCTCCTCCATTCAGACACAAAACAGTCCTTCCAGGTGAGGCAACACTTCATCTGTGTATTTGCTGAGGTCGCATATTGTATTCCCTGCTCCCAATGCGGCCTCCTTTACATTGGTGAGACCCACCATAAATTGGAAAACCGTTTTGTCGAGAATCTCTTTACCATCTGCCACAAGGGAGACTTCCTAGTGGCCTAATTATTTAATTCTGATTCCCATTCAAAGATCTCGATCAATGGCCTCCTCTTGTGTCAAGATGAGACCGCCCTCAGGGTGGAGGAACAACATCATCTGGGTACCCTCCAACCTGATTGTATGAATGTTGAATTCTCCTTCCAGTAAACAAATCGCCCCCTACTTCACTCTTCTCCACTCTGAACTTTCATTTCCGCTCACCAGCCTATTACTTCCCCCGGGTCTCCTCTTCCCCTTTCTCCTATTGACAACTCTCAGATTCTTTATTCTCCAGCCCTTCACCTGTCCATCACTTGACTTCACCAATCACCTTCCACCTCCCCTCTTTATCCTCGCCGACATATTTATTCACATATCTTCCCCCTCCTCCTCAGGAATGAAAAAGGCTCGTGGTCCAAACTGTCGACTGTTCACTCTTTTCCATACATACTGCCTGTTGTGCTGATTTCCTCCAGAATTTTCTATCTGTTGCTTTAGGTTTCCAGCATTTGCAAGCTTTCTCGTGTTTAAGTGTGGCGATTACCGCAACAATTATTTGGGCTTTGCTGAGATTGTGCCTGGAATATGGTGTAAAATCCCGCTCCCCATACTAACACGGGTTATACAGACCAAAGAACAGACTGCCGGAGGAACTCAGTGGGTCGGGCAGCATCTGTGGAGGGAAATGGACCGTCAACATTTCTGGCCGAGACCCTCCCTCTGGACTGAGTGTGGACGGGAAATAGTCAGAGAAAAGAGGTGAAGGGTGGGGATGGGGCAAGAGCTGGGGAGTGAGAGGTGGATCCAGGTGAGGGGGGAGGTGGAAATAGCGACGGGGTGGGAGGTGAGTGATTGGGACAACACGGGACTGCAGAAATGGAATTCAATTCTATGGAGGATTATCTAACAAGTAAGAGAGAGTTTGTTTTAGAGATTCACCAGACTGATTCCTGGAGGACGATGAAGATCAGGGATTGTCTTCACATAAAACAGAGGCCGGCAGATGTGTGGAGACCGAAGGGATCGAGGAAATGAGGATCGTCGAGAAACATGTGACTGAGATGGGAGAGCAGTCGCCATCTTGTTGATGGTTTGAGGGGCTGAATGGCCACCTCCTCCTGTTTTTCACTTGATGTTTCAGTGTTCCTGTCCAGTGAGGCTCCGGAGGAATGTGAATAGAAATTAGTGTTTATAAACGTAGAAGTGATTTCAATGAAACCTGCACAATTCTTCTTCGGGTGGGAATTCAGTGTCGGACCGGGATGAGAATTGATCCAGTAACTCTGAGAACCGGGTGGTGGAGCGATGGGGACGGGGAAGATGCAGAGGGAGAGATTAAAAATGTAGCTGGCTAAATATGAAATAGTATGTAAAATGCGGTTCGTAGGTCGGGCAGTGTGTGAGGGGCGATGAGCAGAGTCACCGGTTCAGGTGGGAAACCCTCCACCCGTCACGTGAACCATGTTCTCGCTCCCATTTCAAACGCAGATCTGCAGCATCTGAGGTTTTCGCTTCCGAGGCCCCGCCCCCGCTCACACAGTCTCCGGAATGGCGGTGGTTTTCGTTCCGTTCTCTGTAGAACCGGGTCGTCGGCTGGGAACCGGAGGACCGATCGCTGTCTGCTGGAACAATTGATCAAGTTCTCATCGGTGAGTATTGATAACCCGTCACTAGGGGTGAACGCTACCGACATTTTCCCATCGTTGAGTACTGAAGCCGATCCAGGGGGAAGGGGGGCATCTGATGATGGGCAGGGAGTCCCGTTAACATCCTCGAACCGGTGGTCCCGTCCCGCTTCCTGGAGACAACCTGTCGTGGTCGGTCCGGGTTATGGGACCTTCACACCGAACCGCCTGAGATGAGCCGCCGCTCAGCCCCTGGTGTTCTGGTCCCAGGAGCGGGATGAGGTGGTGATGCCGAGACTGAACCCATCCATTAAGATGTACCTGGTGAAATTTACCTCCATCACCCTGCCCGGTATCGGATCCAAATTTCACCTGGATCGATGCCTGGGGTCGATGATTATTTTACATATTTCCAGCACACTGGAAGCGGTTATTTGGCCTGTTTTGTTCTTGCAGACAGAGAGGGTTAAACAGCGTAATCGCACCCTAGGGACACTGCTCCACGTGTATGAGTAGTTCCATCTTTCCCCGTTCAGACAGGACAGTGAGATCCAGATCTCTCACGTCCTCTCGGGGGACTGGGAAATTTATTTCCATCTTCTTTCCATTACTACGACTTGCCGAAATGCTGACAGTGTTTCCCGATATCTGGCCCTATTAATGAGAGAATTAAGTCTTGTTCATTCATCTGGGTTTCTCGGAAATGTGTACACTCCCTCCGGAATTTCCAAAGGAGCAACCCAGGCTGTCTAATATTCCCACACGATTGAAATGGGGAATGTTTTCCATGTACAGAGGTAAAGTAAAAATCATGGCTTTGGTATCATCCATACAAATCAATACATTGCAGTGGTACATTGAGGTAAAATAAATCATTCTGGTTACAGAGAAAGTGAAGTGCACGTAGATATGTGGTGCAAGATTCACATCGATTTAGACTGTGAGGGCAGGAATCCACTCATCACGCTGTTCGCTTCTAACAGCAGAATGGACACCGTCCTTGAGCCCGGTGGCAGGTTTCTGTTCTATTTTATCTTCGCCCCGATGGAGCATTTTAAGTGAGAATGTTCAGGGTTATGGGGATCTTTCATTATGTTGGCTGTTTTACTGAGGCAGTGGGAAGAATAGACAGAGTCCATGGAGGGGAGGTTGATTTCTATTACGTACTCAGCTCTATCACTGTTCTCCACTATTTCATTCAATTAAAGGACGAGCAGTAGCTATATGAAGATGTGAAGTTTCGGATGGGATACTTTCTGCGGTGAATTGATAAAGTAAGTCGAGTAGAAAATGACATATACCAAAATTCTTATTGTTTGTTCTGGTTTTGTTATATTGGAATCTGTTATCTACTCGTGCGAACTATTATTTCAGGGTCTGTGGATTGCGGAAGGAACATCAGAGATCGCCCTTCATCCCATTCTCCCATCTGGCTCCATCTGCTCATCCCCTGCCGATCTGGTTCAACCTCTGTCCAGCCTGTATCCCACCTCCTCAATGATATATATCAACCAACTTGTTCAACCTCTGTCCAGCCTCTGTCCCACCACCTCAATGATATATATCAACCATCTTGTTTAACCTCTGTCCAGCCTCTGTCCCACCAACTCAGTGATATATATCAACCATCTTGTTCAACCTCTGTCCAGCCTCTGTCCCATCACCTCAATGATATATATGAAACATCTTGTTCAACCTCTGTCCAGTCTGTGTCCCACCACCTCAATGATATGTATCAACTATCTTGTTCAAACTCTGTCCAACCTGTACCCCATCAGTATATATCAACCATCTTGTTAATCCTCTGTCCAGTCTGTATCCCATCACCTCAATGATATATATCAACCATCTTGTTCAATCTCTGTCCAGCCTGTATCCCATCACCTCAATGATATATATCAACCTTCTTGTTCAACCTCTGTTCAGTCTGTATCCCACTACTTCAATGATATATATCAACCATCTTGTTCAACCTCTGTCCAGTCTGTATCCCACTACTTCAATGATATATATCAACCATCTTGTTCAATCTCTGTCCAGCCTGTATCCCGCCACCCCAATGATATATATCAACCATCTCGTTCAACCTATGCCCAGACTGTTCCCATTGCTGCAATGATATATTTCAGCAATCTCTCTTTCAAACTTTGTCCTCATTGTGAAGTTTTGCTTTGCATCTTTTCCAGAATAGTTTTTTTGACAGCTAGGACTACCAGAGGTTTAATTGAACACAGCACGTGGCAGAGTAAAAGCAGCCAATTCAATTTTAGTTTCACCGTAACAAAATGGCTGCAGTGTTAATCTTTGCCATAATGGAACCCTCAGCATCTGAAGTTGAGTTTGTTATTTCATTTTCTGTTTATTTTCGGTGAGCCAGTTGCTCTGTTTCCAGGGTAACGGCCCGTCAGAGCTGCAGCAAGTGTTGCAGTTTTTATCGCTCTGTGGTCACCGCCTCTCAGTGTAGAGACAGTGGCCTCGGGAGCAAATGTAACAGAGTGACAGTGGGAGGAAAGGATGCTGTGAGCATTGACTGTATGGAATGTGTTACACCAGGGTCAGAATGAACTCAGAACTAACAAATTAGTTGAGGTGGGGGTGGCATTTACAGTTTATGGTGGCAATCAGTTACTATCTGTGCATTAAAATGAAGAGGGAGAAAATACTACAGTTGCAGGAAAATTTAAAGTGAGGAGGAGAAAATACTGGAGACGCTCAGCAGATCGGCAGCATCTTGGACAGTCTTGATTCTGGAACTGGGTCTTCCACCATTTCTCCTTTCAGAGATGTAGTCTGATGTACTGAGTTCCCGGCATTTTCTACTTTATAATTTTACATTTTGTTCCGGCTACACTGCAGAAAACATGGCGGCCAGCTCTGCTGGCAAGATCCCACACAGCAGGAAGATTGTGATCAAATGTGCTCGGTTTAGCTGCTGGGGTCAGGCTGAAGTGTATCCGCATCCTCTATACAGATCGGGGAACCAGCCTGAGCACCGGCCCCGGCAGAGGGTCATTAGCTTCCAATTCCACCTTAGTTTGTGAATCGGAAATGGCAGGAACAACACGGCAAATCGCCGGCATCAAAGCATCTTTGTATGGGTGATGATATTGGGCCGGTGAATCTGAGGATATGGAACTGGCAGTATACGGTCTTCAGTCCAGGTTGGTAATTCCACAGCTGGGATCGGAACTTTCTCAGTCTGCAGTGAAGCTGAAATCCCGGGATGTTGGACATTGGTTATCGAAAGATCACCGTCTAAACTGCCCACTAGGACATCATATCAGTCAAGTATTTTGGAGATTATTTAAGAGTTAACTGGGGAGTTGGGTGAAGTTGGGCAGTGATGTTGTTCATCTGAACTTTGGTAAAGTCTGTAACAAGATCCCGCATGTCAGCTGATCGGGAAGGTTCGGTCACGTGGGATTCACAGGGAGCTGGCGAAGTGGATTCACACCGGGCTCGAGAAAAAGACGCAGAGGGAGATGATCGAAGATGTTTTTTGTTTTTTTTTTTGCGAATGGAGGCCTGTGACCTGTGTCAATATCGAGACCTCTGTAGTTCATTGTTCGTGCCATTGATTTGTATGGGGATCCACAAGGCGCGATTAGCAAGTTTGAATTGAATTGAATTGAATTAAATTGAATTGATTTCTTACATCCATCACAATATGAGTAACAATCTTTACATTACGTAAAATAAATGTCCAAGGTATAAATGTCCAAAGTACAATCAAAGTAATTTGTAATAATCTCTAATAAATTGAACAGTCCATAGAATATAGAGTGCATTTAAATCAACGTGGGTTATTTCATCTGATGGCCTTGTGGAAGAAGCTGTCCCGGAGCCTGTTGGTCCTGGCTTTTATGCTACGGAACCGTTTCTCGGATGGTAGCAGCTGGAATAGACTGTGGCTGGCGTGACTCTGGTCCACGATGATCCGCCAGGCCCTTTTTACACGTCTGTCCTTGTAAGTGTCCTGAATCATGGGAAGTTCACAACTACATATGCGCTGGGCTGTCTGCACCACTCTCTGCAGAATCCTGCCAATGAGGGAGAAAATGTTCCCATAACAGGAGGGGAACCTGGTATGTTTGACTCAACTGTGTCCACGGTTCTCTGCTGTTTCATGTAGTCATGGGCTGAGAAGTAGCTGTACGAAGGTGGGAAATATCCCGATCGGATACATTCCATGACGCATTGATAAGGTTTGGTAAGGAGCAAAGGCCATGTGCCAAATTTCTTATTGTTTGTTCTCGCTTTTTCGTTTTAGGATACCTCAATAATAAGTATTAGCAATCTTTCTTCTGATCTATCTTGAATTCTAATGTGTTCTATTTCACCGTTTACCTCATTGAACTTTTCTATGCCATTTGCCCCTACAATTAAAGAAAGGGTCCATAGACCCCAGGTTGGGAACCCCCCTAGAGATATCGAAATCTATGATGGTATAAATAGGGTGAATGTAGGTTTGCTTCCACCACCATAACAGACAGCGCATTCCAGGCATCCACACCTCTCTGAGTAGAACAACTTACCCTCACATTTCCTTTGCATCTACTCCCTCACACCTTCATTGCATGTCCTCTGGTATTAGACATTTCAAAATAGCGAAACGATACTCCCTGTCTACTCTACCTACGTCTTTCGTAATCTTATAAACCTCTATCAGATCTTCCCTCGGTCCCTACCGCTCCATGGAGAACAACCCGAGATTTTCCACTAAAACCTGGATGAATCCATTCTGACGAAAGATTAGGAAACCAAATCGTTAACTTTTTTCCTCTCCCCACAGCTGCTCCTTACCTGCTGAGCGTTTCTTGTGACTCCCGTTTCTCTTTATTACATTCACCTGGAACATTTTAAATCTCCTGCGAATGGATCAGCGCACCAGCGCTCGTTTTGTGTCAGTTGATAGAAGAGCGAAGAAACCACACAGCTTTTCCCAGTACATTATCCTGGTACCAATTGTCCTGTATTTTTACCCCGGAAATGCATTCAGTACAGTTGTTGATAACAAGGTTCAAAGAATAATACGAGGAATGATAAGCATTATGCATGTGGAGCATTTGATGGCCCTAGGCGTGTGTTCAGTGGGGTTCAGATGGTTGGCGGGTTAGGACAGGGGTGATTATTTACACCGACTGAATGACAAGAGGTTTGGTTGCAGTGAGAATGGAGAGGGTGTCTTGATTAGACGGAGAGTCTGGGATCTGAGAGTGCCGCCTCAGAATAAAGAATCTTCACTTTAAAACTGGGATGAGAGCAATTACTTTAGCCAAATGTTGGTTGATCTGTGGAATTTGATGCCACAGAGAGTGGTGGAGACTGTCGTTGGGTATATTCATGTTCTGGATTGCTAAATAGGTTGCGTGCTATAGCAGTGAAGCAAGAATACGGTGTTGGAAAAAAAATCCTCCATGATTGATTTTGGAGCAGACTAGAATGTCCGAATCACCTAATTCTACTCCTATGCATTATGATTTGTATCTTATACCATGACTGAGTAATGACTTCTTTGTGTCCCATCACAAACAAGAAAAAATCTTCAGATGCTGCCAAGCAACACACTCAAAATGCTGGAGGAATTCAGCAGGCCAGGCAGCATCTATGGAAGAGAGTGGAGTCGACGTACAGATGCTGCCTGGTGTGATGAGTTCCTGCAGCAATGTTGTGTGTGTTTCTTTGTATCCCATGTCAGGCTTTGGAAAGTGTGAGGGGCAGTTACAGATTTCTTCACTCGCATCATTATATATGAGTTCAAGATTTAAGTTCCAATAAGTTTAATTCTTTGTTCTACTTTGCATGAGTAACATGCTTCATTATCTCTCTGGTTAAAGGTAGACCTGACCTGCGAGATTTATTGGAAGAAAAGCCCACGACAGTAAGAAAATCACAACTGAAGACGAGGGAAAAGCAACAATGAACCAGCCCGAAGACGGAGAGCACCAACTGGAGATAACCCATCTGACTTGGCGTCTCCATTGATTCAGTCAGGAGAGTGTTTGGTGAGTCTTATTTACCCAAACACTGGTCTTTTAGACATTACATTTCTGTATCAAGGAAGGTCGGAAATAGCTGGAGTGGGACTGAATCAGCCTCGGAATACCAGTATGCGTCTGTCAGACCCAGTTGCACTAACTGCAGATTTGCTAATTACTCTGGGAAGCCACGCACATTCCCTCATATTGTTTACTCATTTCAAACTCTTATCAGTTCTGCTTGTTTCCTTGCTTGGCTGTGTTACGTCACAATAATCTCAAAATGCGTTGAGAATTTCCTCCCTTTATAAGAGGCCGCAGTTTTCTCCTGATCTAGTGATTGCAGAAATGTGGAGTTACCGTGAACTACAGCAACATGTCATTGACTCCTCTGTCTATTGTAATCTGCAACGATATACTTGCCCTCGAGTATATTGTCCCAGAAGCCTCCGCAAACCCTCTTGAAGCCAAATGTCCCAGCACCACATTTCAGTCTTAACTAGCAAATGCCAACCAATAATTTACATTTGTATACCCTGTCGCCATCAAGTACTTTTCTGCTAATAAATTGTCAGAACCTAGGAACCTGTGATTAAGCATATTTAGGTTTTATAATGAATTTATGTTCCCATCTGGCCCTGTACCAAAGGCATGGGTTATATCTGTACTTGAGATGAATAGATGTCCCTGCAGCCAGGACTGCTGGAGCTGCCGGGGTTAGTTTAAACTCAGTCGTTGCGGGATGGGAACCAAAATGTTTGGTCAAATAATAGAAGAGTTGATATAAAGGTAGATGCGAAGTTCACAGAGACTGTGGAAGGATCGGTTGTGGACAGGGCATCATGTAGTCAGTTGGAAATGTCTTTAATTCAATACAATATGTATTAAGAAAACGAGTAACTTAGAACATGAATGGTACATGTTATCACCATTACACGGACCGGACTGTTACAAGGGCAGGATTAGTGTTTGATGCTCCAGGTTTTAGTTGTTTCATAATACATACGGGGGTGGGGGGGGGGGGTGAAAGTCAGAGAATTGACGTTACTAATTAGGAATCGTATGACAGTTACATAAACAGAAGACATCAATGTGGGTGGAAATCAGAAAAGGGAAGGGGGCTATCATTCTGGAAGTATTCTATAGGCCTCCCCCAAAGCCACCAGGATAATGAGAGCAGATAACTTGGCAGTTTTGGGAAAGGTGCAAAAACAACAAGGTCATTATCATTATTGATATCAACTTTCCTGATGTTCATCCCACCTCCTTGTTCCAAAATGAGTCAATGGGGCAGAATGCATTGTGCTTCCAAGAGGGGTTCTTGACGTAGTATGTTGATGGGCTAACGGGAGGATTTGCCATACTGTATCTAGTTTGAGGCAGTTGATGCCGGTTAGGTGACAGATGTCACGATGGGTGACCTTTATGAGATAGAGACCATAACACCCCAACTTTTATCATGGTCATGGACAAGGACAGTAGCAGACGATACGAGGCAGTATTTAATTAGTGGATGGATAGTTACAATGGTATTCGAAGCATCTTGGGGGTGTAAATTAGGATAACATTCTCAAAGGGAAATGCAAGATGGAACTGTGAAGTTTGTTTCAGGAACACTTGAATGCGGTTCGGCGTAGATTTGTTCCACACACAGTGAAAGAATGTTTATATAAAGTAACCGTGGTTCACAAGGGATGAGAACATTTAAGCAAGAGGGAAAAGGAAGCATTATTTAGGTACAGTAAGCAACATTCAAGCGAGGCTCTAGAGAATTACATGGTATCCTGGAAGGAACTTAAGAAGCGACCTAGAAGTCAAAGGGAACTTGAGAAGTCCTTGGGAAGTAGGATAAAGGAAAGCCCAAGGCGTTCTTCATGTGGGTGAAGAAGTGGAGGAGGAATAGCTTGAGGGTAGGATACTCAGGAGCAAAGATGGAAACATGCCTGGACGATGCAGTGATAGGTGAGGTGCTTAATGAATGCTTTGATTCTGAGTTACCAATGAGATGGACAGTGATTGTGATGATAGCATAATATTGCCATTCTGCTAAGAAATTGATGTTGTTCAATCTACCAATAAACACCATGTTACTACAGAAAGTGAGGGGTGATTACGGGGCATTGACAATGAACATTGCATCCTCTCTGGCCACAGGGGTAGTAACACATGATTGGAGGCTGTCAAATGTTTGTATGTAATTCAATAAACCCAATGGGTTTAAATCCTAGGGATGATAGACCAGTGAGTATTACATCGGGGGTGGGCAAATCCTTGGAGCGGATACTTAGGGATAGGAAATTTGAGCATCTGGAGAAGCATAATCTTACTACGGGTTGCCATTTTGGCTTTTTGATGGTGAGTGGAGAAAATGGAAGGGCAGGTGCGGGACATAATTTTCCACAGTATGGACCAGTCACACACAGAATATCTACTAACATTTGTGTCGACAGAGGCTGATCAGGCGTCACCATGGCATTGTGCATGGAAAGTTGTGTTCAACTATACTTTTTAAGGTTTTTCAAGATGATTATCAATGAGGGTGGGGGAGTGGATGTTGTACATTGAACTCCAGTGAAGCCTTTGGCAAGGTGCCTCATGACAGCTTGGTCTGGAAGATAAAGTCCCATGCGGTACAGAGAGAGAAAGTTAGATGGATTTAAAAATTTCCTTAAAGGTAGCAAGCAAAGAGTGATGGTTGAAGGTTTCTCCTCAGAATGGAGGCGCGTAAGTAGTGCTGTATCGCAAAGCTACAAGTAACATTTGATATTTGTTAGTTGATAGCAATGAAGTGAATGCAGGTGCACAAGGCTTGACTGGTCAGTTCGTGGTTGACACAAAATTAGTAGATGGTACTCACGGTGAAGACTGTCGTAGCTTATAGGGGATCTAAATGGGCAGAGGAGTGGTATATAGATTGCAAAACCACCACGAGCAGCAACGGTTTCATGCAGAGTTTGGTGATGATGTGGAGGGAGCAGCCAGAGGAAGTGGGTGAGGCAGGCACGATTGTATAATTCCAGAAGCAGTTGGGGTGTGAATATGGAATAAAGAGGCCAGGAGGGAAATGGGTCCAACACAGGAAATTAGCACCATCTAAGTGTACACTGTGGTCAGCATTGTCTCGATGGGCTGAAGGGTCTGTATCTGCGCTCTGTTGCTCTGTGACTCTATCAGTAGGATGCGCCAGGTATCACCGGACCGACATACAGACATGGTGTGGGAGTTGATGTTTGGTCCCTAAGCACACTGCTGCTGTGATACAGAGGATGACAGTACTGTCACATTTGCAAAGTAATCCTACTCTCTCTGACTCACTGTCTGCCTGTTTTGTGTAATTCAGGGCATCACCAGCAGGTGAGGCTGTCGTGCATCGCGACCAAAGTGTAAACAAGACGCCGACAATCAACAATCGTCATTCAGAATCAGAATGGCTACAGGTATGTTCACTGGGATCTTTATAATTAAACTTATGCCCTGTTGGTGCACAATAGATAGATAGATAGATAGATAGATAGATAGATAGATAGATAGATAGATAGATAGATAGATAGATAGATAGATAGATAGATAGATAGATAGATAGATAGATAGATAGATAGATAGATACTTTATTCATCCCCATGGGGAAATTCAACATTTTTTCCAATGTCCCATACACTTGTTGTAGCAAAACTAATTACATACAGTACTTAACTCAGTAAAAATATGATATGCATCTAAATCACTCTCGCAAAAAGCATTAATGATAGCTTTTAAATAGTTCTTAAGTAGTTAACTGAAATACATTAAATGCAATCAACCCCGGCACTTTAACATATCTTACTCCTGGTGGTTGAATTGTAAAGTCTAATGGCATTGGGGAGTATTGACCTCTTCATCCTGTCTGAGGAGCATTGCATCGATAGCAACCTGTCGCTGAAACTGCTTCTCTGTCTCTGGATGGTGCTATGTAGAGGATGTTCAGGGTTTTCCGTAATTGACCGTAGCCTACTCAGCGCCCTTCGCTCAGCTACCGATGTTATACTCTCCAGTACTTTGCCCACGACAGAGCCCGCCTTCCTTACCAGCTTATTAAGACGTGAGGCGTCCCTCTTCTTAATGCTGCCTCCCCAACACGCCACCACAAAGAAGAGGGCGCTCTCCACAACTGACCTATAGAACATCTTCAGCATCTCACTACAGACATTGAATGACGCCAAACTTCTAAGGAAGTACAGTCGACTCTGTGCCTTCCTGCACAAGGCATCTGTGTTGGCAGTCCAGTCTAGCTTCTCGTCTAACTGTACTCCCAGATACTTGTAGGTCTTAACCTGCTCCACGCATTCTCCATTAATGATCACTGGCTCCATATGAGGCCTAGATCTCCTAAAGTCCACCACCATCTCCTTGGTCTTGGTGATATTGAGACGCAGGTAGTTTGAGTTGCACCATATCAAAAAGTCCTGTATCAGTTTCCTATACTCCTCCTCCTGTCCATTCCTGACACACCCCACTATGGCCGTGTCATCAGCGAACTTCTGCACATGGCAGGACTCCGAGTTATATTGGAAGTCTGATGTGTACAGGGTGAACAGGACCGGAGAGAGCACGGTCCCCTGCGGCGCTCCTGTGCTGCTGACCACCGTGTCAGACCTACAGTCTCCCAACCGCACATACTGAGGTCTATCTGTCAAGTAGTCCACTATCCAATCCACCATGTGAGAGTCTACTCCCATCTCCGTTAGTTTGTGCCTTAAGATCTTGGGCTGGATGGTGTTAAAGGCACTAGAGAAGTCCAGGAATGTAATCCTCACAGCATCACTGACCCCAGCTAGGTGAGAGAGGGATTTGTGCAGCAAATACGTGATAGTATCCTCCACTCCCACCTTCTCCTTATACGCAAACTGAAGAGGATCCCGGGCGTGCTTGGTTTGTGGCCTCAGATTCTGTATTATCAGCCGCTCCATGGTCTTCATCACGTGCGACGTCAAGGCAACAGGTCTGAAGTCATTCAACTCCTTTGGTTGTGGTTTCTTCGGTACCGGGACAATACAGGATGTTTTCCACTGTCTGGGTACTCTTCTCTGCTCCAGGCTCATGTTGAAGATGCGCTGTAGTGGTTCTCCCAGCTCAGTCGCACAGGCCCTCAGTAATCGTGGGGAAACTCCATCCGGTCCCGCCGCCTTGCTGGTACAGATCCTCCTCAGTTGAAGATGAAGAAACTTACACAGGCGCTAACAGGGCAGAGAAAAGTTTCATCAAGCAGTGTCATTGATCCCACTGGAAAAGCGACTTTGTGTAGTCGATCAATCCAACAGTTCCAGCGCAGGGACCTGACACCGGTAATGGTCGAATGACTCCGCTCACCAGGCAAAGCTTCACCTGAGTGAGAGTAGCCGGAGACCCTGAATCAGCAAGTTGAGAGGGAAACACAAACAGAAATGTGACTGCGGTGTTGTTTGTTATGTAAAAGTCCAGGTCCAGGGTTTGTTGCACATCAGGGCCTGTTTAGAGGTGAAAGACATCTCCAACTTCCATTTATAAAATTCAGACACAGGTGATTGGAGCTTTTCCGGGATTTCAGAGATTGTTTGATAATACAACATTTGACGTTTTGGCAGGGCAGCTATCAACTCCCCCCTTGATGCGCAAAGTTGATGAGGAGAATTTTCCGAACTCTGTTTTCTGTAGCCGAGCCGAGAATATTGCCAGCCTTCGAAATGGCTGAGGATCAGGAGACACTTCATTTTGGATTATCTTGTGGTCTGCTTCGGTGCATCACTGTCTGGTATAGAGGGGTAACTGCACAGGACCGAGAGAAGCTGCAGAAGGTTGTAAATCTAGTCAGCTCCATCTTGGGCAGTAGCCGACAAAGTACCCAGGACATCTTCAGGGAGCAGTGTCTCAGAAAGTTAGCGTCCATTATTAAGGACCCCCAGCACCCAGGGCGTGCCCTCTTCTCACTGTTACCATCAGAAAGTAGGTACAGAAGCCTGAAGGTACACACTCAGCGATTCAGGAACAAATTCGTCCCCTCTGTCATCTGATCCCTAAATGGACATCCAATCTTTGGACACTACCTCACATTTTTAATATACAGTCTGTCTGTTTTTGCACGCTTTAAAAAATCTATTCAATATACGTAATTGGTTTACTTGTTTGTTTTCTATTATTATTATTATTATTATTATTATTATTATTTATTATTTTTCTCTGCTAGATTATGTGTTGCATTGAACTGCTGCTAAGTTAACAAATTTCACGTCACATGCCGGTGATAATAAACCTGATTCTTTTTTTTCATCCCCCAATCCATGTCCGGTCTGTGGCCAAAAAGGTGAATGTGAGTTCTCAATATTTCCCTCTTGAGATGACCTGCTACCTGAATTTAAATTCCCAGTATCTCTGATGGGAGACCCGGTATAACCAGTGACCAACTGTCTCTGTCTCCTGTAGGCATTGTGATTGTGCTCAACTCTGTGATTCCAGGTGGAATGAAAGAAAGGTTACAGCCTGGACGAATTCATGCTGTTCTAACTGTCTCTGAGCTTGCCCGATTTCCCAGCAGCTTTTCCCAAATTTCCCTTGCAGACTTCTTCGATCCTTTTTCCTCGCACAACTTCTCAACTTTGTAATTTTATTTGTGTTACAGCCTCCTGTTGCTTCATGTAATTTATACCCATCAATCACTACATGAAAAAATGCCCCTTTTGAATGAATAAATGAATGACATTTTATTTCGGTCAGTAAAAACATAACAAAAACATCATTTTCAAAGATGATTGATAAGACAAAATTAAATAATAAAAAAACAAGAAAATGTAGATATTCTTTAAAACTGACCAAAAGGGTATCAGCTGGAGCTACAGCTTATTATGCCTTCCCCTCTTACTTATAAAAAAACATATTTGGCGTCAATCATCACATAAAAAATGTCATAATCTTTTAACAAAATTCCGAGTATCATTTATTTACATCACTGCCATTCATTTTAAATCATGCATTTTTATATTTTTTCATTAAATGTGTAAGGTTACCATTCAAGCTCCCATGATCCAGGGCAAACTGTCCCAGCCAAACCATTTAACACAAAAACCAAACAGCCCCATCCAGTAACGTACTTGTCAATCTCCCCGACACTCTTTCCGTCTGAATCACATCCATCCTATAGATTAGCAACTGCAAAAGCGAGACTAAGTTTAGCTGCCAGAAATGCACGCAAGTCTCTCCCTTTGCCAATGACTTGTACAGTTGTTACCTGACAATCATCGTCCAGGAGACGGGATGGGAGCCAGGGGACTAGGCATCATGGGCTTCAAGGTTATGATCAGTCTGTAACCCTGGGGACTGGACATTGTTTGTATCAAGGCAATGGTCAGCCTGTGACCCAGGGGACAAGACAGTGTGTGACAAAGCAAATGGAGAGCATGTGATCTGGAGGATCGGACCATGAGTAATCCAATGGCTTGTCTGTGAGTGACACAGGTGACTGGACAGTTTCTGATCCATAGAGATTTTTGTCTGTAGAAGATAATCCCAGTTATAATTCCCGATATCACCTGATGCCGTTCCATTAATAACCGCTGGTTATCAGTCTGTTCAACTAATGCGTAGTCGGTGATCAGTATTGCTGTGTATATCCAGTTCTTTTTCTGGGACTGGATGTGTCCAGACACTGGCTTATCGGGATGGTCACCTGGCAGGAGGTGTGGTTCACGTTCACCAGCAAAGTCCCACTCCATATCTGGTAAACCGGAGTCTCGGCTCCATTGCAGACACCCATTGTGAATCCTTGTTCGAGTCTAAATCACTATAAACCTGCTATTCATCATTTACTTAAGGTGGGAAATTAAATCGGGTACAGAAAATACTCAAAAGGCTTTTACCAGGCGGATCATCGAGGGAAGATGACCGGGACACGGGAAGCAAGGTACCAAAGCAGGGTCGGATTGAGAGCAATGTCCCAATGGAATGTAGTCCGGCCACAGCGGAAGTGGAGCAAATTCAGCCCAGAGACAGTGACGTCAGAGACACTGAGCAGGACCGTGGAACCAGCACAAGTGAAGTGAGTGCCTGTCAGCCCAGAGACAGTGACGTCAGAGACACTGATCAGGACCCTGGAACCAGCACAAGTGAGGCGACTGCCTGTCAGCTCGGAAGCTCATTGAACACGGAATTATCAAGTCCCCAACAAGGAGCGGGTGAGTGAAATGTGAGGATGATTTGTTCACAGAATGAGGTAGGAAGGCGGGTAAATGTGTTTCTTTGTTGGATGGTTGGTCAGAGAGGGGAAATGTGTGAGTGTATTGCATGTGGTGTAGTGGGCACCCGTTACCCTACTACAGGAACTGTATTACCTGCTCTGATGATTTCCAGGATGTGTATCGGAGGAAATGCAGCTAAACGAATAAGAGAGTATTTCCAGGATATGAGTTATGGGAAATGTATTCGCCAGGATGGAGAGAATATCTCTGGGAAGCAACTGTCATTGACAGTCCCAACATTTATTACCCATCTTAACCTGAAATCTGTAAGTGGATGGGACGGTGGGTGAGGCAGGTTTCTAGTGAATGTGGTCCTTCTGGTAACGTAATGCCCAGCGCATTGATGTGTCGGTTTTAAGGCCAATTTTGGAGATTAGGGCAAAATACTGTTTCCAGCTGAAAGCAGGTGAACACTGAGATTCAAGACATGACTGGTTTATTGATCTGGGCGAGAGCGGTGGAGACAAGCGATATTTGAGTTTGTGACGACATTCTCTTTTTATATTCACAGAGCCAGAGTTTACACTCTCTGACCTCCTGGCAGAGGGGGGCGAGTATCAACTGTACCAACTGACAAAGTTCTACAGGGACAGACTTAAACAAGCGATTGAAGAAAAGGTTGAAAGACTTGGTTGGATGTTGACAAAGGAGGGACATTTCAGTAGAGAAGATAATGAGGTAAGTGTCATAAGGGGAGCGTTAAGACAGGACCCAAATGTTGACACAAAGTACTAGGAACAGGGTGGAACAAAGCTAAGGGACGAGACAGGCCGCAGTTCGTGACGTTCGTGGAGATCTTGGAGTTCGTGGAGATCCTGGAGGCTTGGGTAGAATGAGGCTACAGTCCTGGGTTCTTGGGAATCTTGGATACTTGGGTTCCTGGAGTTCTTGGGTACGTGAGTTCTTGGAGTGCTTGGAGGCTTGGGTAGCTCGAGGCTAGAGTCTTAGAGTGCTTGGAGGCTTGGACAGCTCGAGGCTAGAGTCTGGGGTTGTCTAGGGATGGAGTGCTTGGAGGCTTGGATAGCTCGAGGCTAGATTCTTGGGTTGTCTAGGAGTGCTTGGCGGCTTGGTTAGCTCGAGGCTAGAGTCTTGGGTTCTTAGAGCTAGCCTCCTGGGCGGGCCAGGGGCTCGCTTACAGGGGGGAGGGAAAATAACTTCTGCCACCTCCAACGGGATCCAACTAACAAGCACATCTTTCCCTCCCCCCCCCCTTTCTGCTTTTCGCAGGGATCGCTCCCTGCACGACTTCCTTGTCCACTCGTCCCCCCCCCCCATCCCTTCCCACCGATCTCCCTCCTAGGACTTATCCTTGTAAACGGAACAAGTGCTACACCTCCCCTTACACTTCCTCCCTCACCATCATTCAGGGCCACAGACAGTCCTTCCAGGTGAGGCGACACTTCACCTGTGAGTCGGCTGGTGTGGTATACTGCGTCCGGTGCTCCCGGTGTGGCCTTTTATATATTGGTGAGACCCGACGCAGACTGGGACACCGTTCCACTGAACGTCTACGCTCGGTCCGCCAGAGAAAGCAGTATCTCCCAGTGGCTACACATTTCATGTCCCATTCCCATTCTCATATGTCTATCCATGTCCTCTTCTACTGCCAAAATGAATCCAAACTCAGTTTGGAGGAAAAACACCTTATATATGAGTCCAACTTGATGGTATGAACATTGACTTCTCTAACTTCCGTTAATGCCCCTCCTCCTCTTCTTACCCCATCTCTGATAGATTTAGTTTCCCCCCCTTCTTTTCTTTCTCTCTTTCTGCTCATCATACTGCATGTTCTACATCTCGATCTGGTGCTTCCTTCCTCCTTTCTTTCTCCCTAGGCCTCCCGTCCGATGATCCTTTCCCTTCTTCAGCTCTGTATCCCTTTCGCCAATCACCTTTCCGGCTCTCAGCTTCACCCCACACCCTCCGGTCTTCTCCTATCATTTCACGTTTTCACTCCCCCTCCTACTTTCAAATCTCTTACTATCTTTCCTTTCAGTTAGTCCTGACGAAGGGTCTCGGCCCAAAACGTCGACAGCGCTTCTCCTTATAGATGCTGCCTGGCCTGCTGCGTTCCACCAGCATTTTGTGTGTGTATCTACATTTGCTGCCACTTTTAATGAATTATGGACCTGTATTCAAAGTTCACTTTGTTCTACCACAATCCTCAGTGCCCTACCGGTCACTGTATAAGGTTGACCCTGCTTAGTCCTTCCAAAGTGCAATACCTCGCACTTGTCTGCATTAAATTGCATCGGTCATTTTTCAGCCCATTTCTCAGCTGGTTTAGACACCACTGCAAGCTTTGGTCGTCTTCCTCTCTCTCCACTACACGTCCCCACTCTTGGTGTCATCTGCAAATTTGCTGCTCCAATTGACCACATTTTCATCCAGGTCGTTGATATAGATGACAAACAACAACGGACCCAGCACCGATCCCTGTGGCACAGCACGAATTACAAACTCCCAGTCAGAGATTCAACAGTCTATAACCTCTCTGTCTTCTTCCAAAAATCCAATGTCAAATCCAATTTACCACTTTAACTTGTATGCTGAGCAACTGAACTTTCTTGCCCACCCTCC
Organism: Hemitrygon akajei; assembly: GCF_048418815.1. Lineage (NCBI taxonomy): Eukaryota > Metazoa > Chordata > Chondrichthyes > Myliobatiformes > Dasyatidae > Hemitrygon > Hemitrygon akajei. Next base: position 604,329 of record NW_027332030.1, on the reverse strand, counting down.
TGTGCTGTACCTTGTCAGATGTCGTGCATTCCTTCGACAACACCCATTTCCTTCGATTCATCAACTTTCCCGTAACTCCCTGGAAATACTTTAAAATTGGTTAGACATGAACTACCACTGATGTCTTATGACCCCAGAAATCAATGGGTTGTCTGAAAAGAGCATATATATCAGACAAACCTTTTGGTGAGCTATTTTACATTAGTAGCTAACCTACTTCATATTTCATATTTTCTCTACTTACGGCTTTTTAGTTGCTTTCGGCTGTTTAGTAAACGCTTTCCTATATATATTTTTCTATATTCTGTGTCCTCTCCTTTGCGTTTGTGCTGGCATTGACTTCCTCATCAGTCACAGTTGATCATCCTCCCTCTGGTATAATTTTTCATCTTTGGGATTACCTAGCTCTATCTGCGCCTTCCGAATCACTCCCAGAATCCTCATCTATTCCTGCTTTGCTGTTGCCTCTGCTAATGTCCTCTTCAAATTTATTTTTCCAGCTCCTTTCTCGTGTAATTCCTTTATTCCACTGTAATACGGATACATCTAACTTAAACCTTCTCCCTCTCAAACTGTAGTGTGGGTTCTGCTATTTTATGATCATTGCCTCTTACGGGTTTATTTAGCTGAAGCTCCCCAATCAAATCTGGTGCAATACACAACACCGAATCCAGATCCGCCTTTCCTAGAGTGGGCCATCTCAAAAGCCATCTCATAGACATTCTATAAATTCCCTCATTTGGGATTCAGCACTGACCTGATTTTCCAAAGCTCCCTGCGTATTGAAATTCCCCATGACTATTTTAACACTGAGCTCTTTACATGCCTCTTCTCTCTCCCACTGGAATTTGTAGCCCACATCCTGGTTACTGTTCCATCAGGGTAATTTTTCCTATGCAGTTTCTTAACATCTAAATCGTCCATTCAGCTACCACCTCTTTATAAGGACATTTATCTTTCTATGAGAACGGAGTCAACCAAACCCTTTCACCTACCCGCCTATCCTTTCCATTAACTATTTATCCTTGGGGATAAGCACTCAAATCTGATCTTCTTTCAACGATGATTCAGTGATGCCTGCCATCCATTTTTGCTCTCTCACTCTCCCCTCTCTTCCGTTCTTGTTGTCACATCTTTTTGATGTAATGTTGCACATTGATGGACAAATAAGTTAATTAAGTTTAATATACTCTAGGGTGACAATAAATCCTTATTCTTACACAATATTGATTTAGAATTTCCTTCAGTTACTGTTTCTCTGTTAATGACTGAACCCAGAGAGGATGAGGCAGCAGCTCAGTGACTGCATCTGTTCTGAAGCTACCGAGACCATGAACAGATATTTTCCTGCACATTCTCCATGTCTGTCTGTCTGCTCCACAATAAATTCATTGTTTCCTTTTATAGAAAGTCACTGAACTGACAGAGAAAGGAAACCGGACAGAGAGTTCCAGACTCTTCCTCAGTTTGGTGATGGGCAAAGGCTCCCGGGCCCGGAGGGCGATGTGGGAATCCTTTCTGATGTGGAGGACTGAGTTACCGAAGTTGGACAGAATACTGAGGGAAATACAGGAACACGGTATGTTAAAACCACGCACTGAACACAAAGGCACATTGAAATAAACATTTAAGTTATTTTAATTATTTTAGCTCTGTTTCCATGGATTTTGTTTTATGTTTACACAGGTCCTGATCCACAGGAATACATGAACATCGGAAAAGGGTTATCTGAGTTACCCACTCAACTGATAGGTGAGTGATGAAATGCACAGTTCAAAATCAAATCTGAAATGTTAGTCTGTGACTTGGCAAAACCTCAGAATCAAAATTCGCCATTAAGCATTCGCCAATCTCTGGATTCAGGTTACAATTCAGAGAATCTCTCTTTGCAGCCTGAATATGCTACATTGTATTTTTGTCTTAATCCAGCTGTTGGTACTGCTGAAGTCTTCACTCCAGGTCCTCACACTCTGGGAATTCCCACACACCCGAGTCAGGCTCCTGATACACTATATGACCCAGTCCTGGTGACATTTTTATCTTCAGACGTTTCATATTCCAAGCCCCTTTTCCTTTGTAATAGCACAACACGCAATTCTGTTAGCTGATGATCTTTACCTTTTGTAATTCTGCTAGTGACTTCCACAGAGTTTGTCTGGCATTTCCTTTTCGCCTGTTACTGCAACTACAACATCATTTTCCAGCGGTCATCTGGGAAAGAAAAAAAAATACTTTGGATACTTTGAAATCCTTTCTTATATAACTGACCATATCCTTGCACTTCCTGCACATTCATGTGTATCTAGCAGCATCTATAACATATTTGCCACCGACATGACCTGGACAGTAACTTCCATGCACCCACAACTCTGTGAAGAAACTTACCACAATTGCTGTAAATTTACGCCATCTCACCTTAACCAAATGCCCTCTGGTATTAGACATCAGTCTTATTTAAAAAAAAAAATAACAATAGACAATAGGGGCAGAAGTAGACCATTCGGCCGTTCGAGCCTGCACCGCCATTCTGAGATCATGGCTGATCATCTACTATCAATACCCGGTTCCTGCCTTGTCCCCATATCCCTTGATTCCCGTATCCATAAGATACCTATCTAGCTCCTTCTTGAAAGCATCCAGAGAGTTGGCCTCCACTACCTTCCGAGGCAGTGCATTCCAGACTCCCACAACTCTCTGGGAGAAGAGGTTTTTCCTTAACTCTGTCCTAAATGACCTACCCCTTGTTCTCAAACCATGCCCTCTGGTACTGGACTCTCCCAGCATCTGGAACATATTTCCTGCCTCTATCTTGTCCAATCCCTTAATAATCTTATATGTTTCAATCAGATCCCCTCTCAATCTCCTCAATTCCAGCGTGTACAATCCCAGTCTCTCTAACCTCTCTGCGTAAGACAGTCCAGACATCCCAGGAATTAACCTCGTGAATCTACGCTGCACTTCCTCTACTGCCAGGATGTCCTTCCTTAACCCTGGAGACCAAAACTGTACACAATACTCCAGGTGTGGTCTCACCAGGGCCCTGTACAAATGTAAAAGGATTTCCTTGCTCTTGTACTCAATTCCCTTTGTAATAAAGGCCAACATTCAATTAGCCTTCTTCACTGCCTGCTGCACTTGCTCATTCACCTTCAGTGACTGATGAACAAGTACTCCTAGATCTCTTTGTATTTTTCCCTCACTTAACTTTACACCATTCAGATAATAATCTGCCTTCCTGTTCTTACTCCCAAAGTGGATAACCTCACACTTCACTTATTCACATTAAACGTCATCTGCCAAGTATCTGCCCACTCACTCAGCCTATCCAAGTCACCCTGAATTCTCCTAACATCCTCATCACATGTCACACTGCCACCCAGCTTAGTACCATCAGCAAACTTGCTGATGTTATTCTCAATGCCTTCATCTAAATCGTTGATGTAAATCGTAAACAGCTGTGGTCCCAATACCGAGCCCCGTGGCACCCCACTAGTCACCACCTGCCAAACATACAAAATGCAGGCTGTTGATCCAAACTCTTATCTATCAAACTTGTACACATCAGTCAGATCTCTATTCTAACTGCAGAGTAAACAAACCAAGTTTATCAAACCCTTCCTTGTCACCGAATCCAGGGAACACCCTGATGAACCTGTTCTGCACCCTCTCCAATCCTTCAAAAAGCTGGAAATCAGAAGTGAATACAATACTCCAGATGCACCCTAAAACCATATGATCCAGGAGTAAAATTAAGCCAATCGGCTCAGTGAATTTGCTCCGCAAATCCTCTCAAACCCATTATTCTGCCTTCTCCCAGTAAAAGCTGATGCTTTTCCAAATCAAGAACCTATCGACCTGCATTTTAAATATACCCAGTGACTTGTCGTCTTCAGCTGTCTATGACAATAATTTCACGGATTCACCACCAACCAGTGAAATAAATTTCTCCCAGTGTGGGTCACCTCCAGCCAGGACAATTCACACAGTACTCAAGCATGTTAATTTTCTGCATAAGGATTCCATGTGGGACCTTGTCAAACACCCGACTGATATCCAAGTAAAAGATCTCCATGTGTAATTTCATCCATCACCTTTGTCACCTCCTGGAAGAACTCCATCAAGTTGGCAAGACGCTAACCCCGCCCAAAGCCTTGCTGCTGAACCCCAAAGCAGCTCAAACAGGCTCTCTTTCATATTCGCAAGGGACAGAAGATATAAAAGGCTGAAGGTATGTACCACCAGCCTCAAGGACAGCTTTAATTCTGCATTTATAATACTAAATGATTACCTTCTATGTTATTATTGGCTCTTATTAAAAAGAAGACAATTTTATATATAAAATTGTAACATTGTGCAGATCGTAACTAATAACTACTCACTTAGATAACCACAATATACTTACAGAAGAGCATGTATCTATGTATTATGTATCTATCGAGCACTGGGGAGTGTAGAAATCTCTCAGTGTTATATTGTCTATCAAAAACGATTTGATTCTGTCTCACATGGTTAAGAGGTTTCAATATTATATAAGATGCATCCAATACTTGTGAAATTTCTACAACATTTAATGAAGTACAATAAACGCCCTATTAACAAGAACAACGGAACAATCACTGTTAACAAAATAAATGGAGACATTTTCCAGAGTGACACATTAAGCTCACTATGGCTTTATCTGGCGTTAAACCCACTCTTTAATTTCCTGAAAAAGACAAAAATCAGGTATCAAATCAGAAAAAAAAAGAATTATACCTTGACACAACTATACAGGGATGATTGGAAATTATTTGCTCTTGCATCAGTGGAGCTAAAACGATTAATTCAAATAATGGAACTAATTACCAAAGAAAGCATATACAGTATAGCTATGCACGTCTGTGTGATTCCGTAAATGTGCAGAAATAGAAATAAAAAAGAGATTAGTGAGTCACTATCGATGGGTTGTTTGTCCATTCAGAAACTAGATGGCAGAGGAGAAGTTTCTGAACCGTTGAGTGTGCGCTTTACTCCGATCCTGTACAGATGTCCCCATGAAGCAGATGGTGATGCAGCCAGTTACAATGCTCTCCAAGTTACACCTGTAGAAACATACGAGTGATGTTGGAAACTCCTGATGAAATCTAGCCAGTGTAGTAGTTTCTTTGTGGCTGCATCCATATTTTGTGTCCAGGTCAGATACTCGAAGATATTGACAGCCAAGAATTTGAAATTGCCCACACTCTCCATTTCAGATCCCTCTGTGAGGATTGGTGTGTTCCGTCCCCTCATCTTACCCTTTCTGAAATCCACAATTAGCTCTAATGATATATTTTTATCAACGCAAGCAGGACTCAGCACTCCGTACAAGCATATGCAATTCTGATAAGGAGTACACATCACTGAACGCATAACCCATAAATGAAAGCATAACCCATAAAAATGAAGAAACGATCATAATAGAAGAACGTTAACCTTGGAAGAGTGGAAGAGTCTGACTCCCCACGGAAGACATCCCCACGATCTGAGCGCATTAGATGTCGACAAGGAAGCGTTGACTGCCTGGCTCAGAGTTGGAGATCTCTTCCCAGAAACAGAAGGGAACATACAGGACCAGGTGGTTAACAGATCTAGTTATCAAGAATAAGGAATAAAGGCCAACAGGTTCAAGATGATAAATGAAAATCACAAGAGAAGCCAGAAACAATTGAACACATTACAGGATCCTGCAGTAGTTTTACTCAATCTGAGCACTGACAATCAAGTGGTAGACAACTTTCACCAACATCTTGCTCAAACTACAACTGACAAAAAACACCATCCCTCACTATAAATACAAGTCTGCTCCACATTTAGAGTTGGAGTCCGACAAATCTACCGTAACCGATGCATTATTAGAGATAGGAAAATTCATAATAACTGTCCGGCTATAATTGTACCGGACAAACTTGCAAAAACAACTTTTTAAATAGATATTGCCATTCCAAACACACATAAATTACAGATATCAATTAATAAAAAACTTTAGAAATATGCTGAATTAAAAGAGGAAATTGAAAGACTGTGGAACATGAACACGATACACATCGTCCCGATAATAATATCGACAACTGGTATAATCCAAAAAGCACTACACGATAGTAATAAAGAATTAGCTCCACACAGCAATGTTCATGTAAATCTTCCGAACGCCACAATAGTATACGCCACGAGAGTATTCTGAAATTCGCTATCAATTTAAAATGAGTGTGCTTGGATATGCCCGTACCTCAGGATTTGTAAGTTTGGGTTAGAAAAAAATTTAAAAATAAGTTATTTATAAAGCACTTTTCATCGGGATGATGTCGTTCAAACTGCATTACAATGGGATAAAGTTCAAACTAGAAATTAAAAGACAAAATAATTTCAATTACAAGCAAGGTTCAAATTCTTTAAAAAAAAAGTTTTACGCCGGTGCTTAAAAGTGACTAAGGGAGTCTACATCCCTTACACAGTACTTGCAGAAGTCTTGGTCTCCCTAGTTATATATATCTGCCTCAGAATTTTGTGCAGTACTGTACCATTTTTTAAGTGTTGAATTCTACAGTTTAGGAGAATAGTTCAAAAACTAAAAAAAAATCTGACCTGCCAATGATCCTTTGGCCTTGTACCTTATAGTCTGTCTGCACTGTATTTTCTCAGCAACTGAAACACTGTTTCCCTGCACTATTCTGTTCCGTTTTTCCTTGTAGGACCTTATTGCACCGATGTGATGTAATGACCTATTTGGATCGCGTGCATAAGAGTTTTCATTGTACCTTGGTACATGTGACTATAATAACCCAATTTGCCAAGTTATTGTTGTCAATAACACAGAGCTGCTTGGTTGCTTAAGATTGTTATACCCAGGGGTGGTAGTGGGGAAACACTCCCACGACCTATTAAATGCTCCCAGTGGCGTGCGACTCAAACAGCCTCTGACAATCAGGTCCAGCTCCTGGCCTTCACGTGTGAATTAGCTACTATGCTTGGCAGAGGCATTTTTTCCGATAGGAGAAAGGGCAAATGCGGTTTACTGCCACCTGACAACCAGTCGCTTAGGGCAGATGGGGCTCATCGTTCGTGACTGGCAGCTCATCCAGAAGAAGGAAAACAGTGATCTCACGCTGTTACTTTGGGAGTAAACCCAGTGGGAAAAGTATAACCATATAACAATTACAGCACGGAAACAGGCCATCTCGGCCCTTCTAGTCCGTGCCGAACGGTTACTCTCACCTAGTCCCACTGACCTGCACTCAGCCCATAAGCCTCCATTCCTCTCCTGTCCATATACCTATCCAATTTTGCTTTACATGAGTATACCGAACCTGCCTCTACCACTTCTACTGCAGCTGGAGCCCCTAAGGCAGTCTTAGGTTGCATTCAACGCAGTCTGGCAACTCCTGTGACACTTCTGGTGCCAAGCTGTATCGGTCTCTGCAGTTCCTTTGTGTTCATCGTCTGCTAATGATGGAAACAATGCTTCAAATATACTCATATGTTGTCCTAACGGAAGTGCAGTCAGGATTGCAATTGGATATCGGGAAAATTCTCTTCAAAATTAATTAATAACAGGATATGAGTATTGGACATTTTCTGGGACATCTATCGCTGTCAATTCTGGTGTCTGTGAACACATTTTTACTTTCTGTCTTAGTATCCATGGAAACATTGAATTAATTCATGTAATCTCAAACACTGAATGTTGAAATGCAATTATAAAGTTCTTTGTCAGTTGAGCAATTTAACTTGGTGACCATGTTCTCTGTTCCCATGGAAGATGTTCAACAGAAACACAAGGAGACTCTGCGGGCACAAACTGAAACACTGAGAGTGAACACGATCCTGATGAGGGAGAAGGAGAAGGTTTTCCAGCTGGTTGATCGATACGCTGAGCTCACGGTCATTTCTACTGTTCGAGATCGGAGACTGGTGGAACATGAGCTGCTGGCAAGAGGCAGAGACCACGAGGAGTGGAGAGGGAAACATCTCCGCCGAGAGCTGGAAAAAATCCAGACTGAGCAGTTGTTCCAGAGCTGCTTTTCCCAGAGTAAATCCAAATCTAGGAATTCAGCAGCAGTGGCCGGAGTCCCGGGGATCGGGAAAACAACAATGGTACAAAAGATTGTTTATGACTGGGCCACGGGGAAAATATACCAACAGTTCCAGTTTGTCTTCAGCTTCAAATTCCGGGATTTAAACTCCATTAACTGCAGAATAAACCTGAAGGAACTGATTCTGCATCAATATCCTTACTTTGGGAATATCCTGAGAGAGGTCTGGAAGAACCCAGAGGGATTGTTGTTTATATTCGATGGTTTGGACGAATTCAATGACGAAATTGATTTTGCTGACAGTCGGGGAGACACAGAACCTCAGTACACATGCAAAGATCCTGAATTCAAGTGCAAGGTGTCTGACGTTGTGTACAGTTTAATCCAGGGCAAGCTGCTCCCAGGGTGTTCAGTGCTGGTGACCACCCGCCCCACTGCGTTACATTTATTGGAAAAGGCAGAAATCAGTGTCTGGGTGGAAATCCTGGGATTTGTTGGTGAGGAACGGAAGGAATATTTCATCAGACATTTTGAAGATCAGAAGGTGGCGGAAGCTGTTTTCAATTATGTGAAGGAGAACAAAATCCTGTACACCATGAGCTACAACCCCTCCTACTGCTGGATCCTCGCTCTGACACTGGGCCCCTTCTTCACACAAAGAGTCAGGGACCCACAGCGAGTTCCCAAGACCATCACTCAACTGTACTGCTACTATATTTACAACATCCTGAAAAACCACGGCCGTGAGATTGAGAACCCCCGTGATGTGTTACTCAGGGTTGGTCAGATGGCCTTCAGAGGAGTGTTCGAGAAGAAGATTGTGTTTAAAGATGGAGATTTGATCAACTACAATCTGCAGCCTTCCCAGTTCCTGTCCGGGTTCCTGATGGAGCTTTTGGAGAGAGAGGATTCTGCCCAGAGTGTGGTGTACACATTCCCACACCTCACCATCCAAGAGTTTGTAGCTGCAGTCGCACAATTCCTGAATCCACACCCTGGGGATATCCTGAAATTCCTCACTAAAGCCCACAACACGGCAGATGGGCGATTTGAGGTATTTCTCCGTTTTGTTGCTGGTCTCTCCTCCCCAATGACAGCTCGGGGCCTGGAGGAGTTTCTGGGTCGATTCCCTCATGAAACAACCTGCCGGGTGATTGACTGGGTGAAGGAGGAGGTTAAACGCCAGAGTGGAAACACAGAGAGTGAAGCTGATAAAAGGAGCCTCCTGAACACATTGCACTACCTGTTTGAGTCTCAGAATCCTGGACTGGCTCAGGCCGCACTGGGATCTGTGGAAATACTTTCATTCAGTGGAATGACAATGACTCCGATTGACTGTGCGGTCCTGTCTCATGTCATCGGACTCTGTGATACAATAAAACACCTCGACCTGGGGAACTGCCACATTCAGTGTGAAGGAATCCAGCGGCTGGGACCCGTGCTGCACAAGTCTCAGAAGTTGGGGTAACTTGATTTTTCTCTCACTCTGAACTGTGAACCTGTTCCATTGTGTTGTTTCAATATAAAGGAATTTCGGTAAATTTGTAGTAAATCAGATTGTGAAGAATTGTGACAAATGCCCAGGGGATCAGTCAGTAATTCCCCAAGGACGGAAGGGTTCTGTGCTTTCTTGTGAAGGATGTTGGAAACTTCATCAGATCAGTGAACAACGGCCATTGGTTTAATGGTAGTAAATCACAGGAATGACCGTGTTTCTCGCTGCCTGTGACAGGTCCATTGACAATGTTTCTTCTCACTGTTACCGACACTGACTGCAGCAGGTGGGTCAGAGATTCACAACCCCTTCCCGGTGAGGGACAAGAGACCGTCAGCAGACGGTACCAGTGAGAAGGAAAGAAATACCATTGAGAGATTGTCCTCCCACTGCCCTTCCCCGTGTGTGACTTTGCTCACTTCCAGATACACAGAGAGCAAGTGCGCATTTCCTCTGGGCCTCTGTTCAGACCCAACACACACGTACAAAAAATTTCTGCATCCTCTCGTCTTGTAGGATTATCGTTTACCCTTGGGATCCTACTGTTGGACCTCTCATCCCAATCCCCCTTCCATTCTTTGGAATCTCGCCCCCATCCCCATTCCTCCTGTGGGATCTCTACTACTCTTCCCTCATCCTCCTGTGAGATGTCTTTTCCACACACCCCCCCCCCCCTTCCTGTGAGATCTCTCTTCACCATCTCCCTTTCATCCTGTGAGATTGCTCTTCGCCAACCCCCTTCCTCCTGTGAGATTTCTCATCCCAATTCCACATCCTCCTGTGGGAACTCTCTTCCACATCCCTCCTCCTCCTGGCCGATCTCTCAACCCGTTCCCCCTTGCTCCTGTGGGATCTGTTTTCCCCATGCCTCATCCTGCTGTGGGATTTCTCTTCCACACTCCCATGCCACCTGTGGGATCTCCCTTCCCCATCCCCTTCTTCCTGTGGGATACCTTCCTCCTGTGGGTTCCCTCTTCCCCATTTCCCTTCCTCCTGTGGGATCTCTCTTCCCCCATCCCCCTTCCTCCTGTGGGATCTCGCTTCCCCATCCCGCTTCCTCCTGTGGGATCTCCCATCCCAATCCCCTTCTTCCTGTGGGATTCCTTCCTCCTGTGGGTGCTCTCTTCCCCATCCCCCTTCCTCCTGTGGGTTCTCTCTTGCCCATCCCCATCCCCCTTTCGCCTGTGGGAACTCTCCTCCCCATAGAATCATAAAATCATAGAACACTACAGCACAGAAAACAAGCCATTCGGTCCTTCTAGTCTGTACCAAAACCTTATTCTGCTAGTCCCAATGACCTGCACCCAGTCCATAACCCTCCAGTCCTCTCCCGTCCATGTATCTATCCAATTTATTCTTAAAGCTTAAGAGTGAGTCCACATTTTTCACATCAGATGGCAGCTCGTTCCACACTCTCACCACTCTCTCAGTGAAGAATTTCCCGCTAAACCTTTCCCCTTTCACCCTGAAGCCAAGTCCTCCTGTAATTTATTTCTCCTAATCTATGTGGAAAGAGCCTATTCGCATTTACCCTGTCTATACCCCTCAGAGTTTTGTAAACCTCTTTGAAATCTCCCCCCATTCTTCTGCGTTCCAAGGAATAAAGTCCTAACCTGTTCAATCTTTCCCTGTAACTCAACTCCTGAAGACACGGCAACATCCTAGTAAATCTTCTCTGCACTTTTTCAACCTTACTGATATCCTTCCTATAGTTCAGTGACCAAAACTGCACACAATGCTCCATATTTGGCTTCACCAATGTCTTTTACAACCTTACCATAATATTCCAAATCCTAAACTCAACTTTGATTTATGAATGCCAGAATGCCAAAAGCCTTCTTTACAACCCTGTCTACCTGTGACGCCACTTTCAGGGACTTACGTATCTAAACCCCCAGATCCCTTTGTTCCTCCACACTCCTCAGTGCTCTACTGTTTATTGTGTATGTCGGACCTTGATTTGTCCTCCAAAATGGAACACTTCACACTTGTCTGCATTAAATTCCATCTGCCATTTTCTGGCCCATTCTTCCAGTTGGTCCAGATTCCTCTGCAAGCTTTGAAAGCCCTCCTCGCTGTCCACAACGCCTCTATCGTAGTGTCATCAGCAAACCTGCTGATCCAATTTATCACATTATCATCTAGATCATTGATACAGACAACAAACAACAATGGTCCCAGAACAGATCCCTGAGACACACCACTACTCACAGGCCTCCAGTCTGAGAAGCAATCATCCACCACAACTCTCTGTCTTCTCCCACACAGCCAATTCGAATCCAGTTTACAACCTCTCCATGGATACCTAGTGTCTGGACCTTTAGAACTAACCTCTTATGTGGGACCTTGTCAAAGCCCTTACAAAAGTCCATGTAGACAACATCCACAGCCTTTCCTTCATATGCATTCTTGGTAACCCCCTCGGAAAACACTACAAGATTCATTAAACATGATCTACCACACACAAAGCCATGCTGACTATTTTTAATCAGCCCTTGGCTGTCCAAATCCTTGTATATCCGATCTCTCAGAACACCTTCCGATAATTTACCTACTACTGATGTCAGGCTTACTGGCCTATAATTACCTGGTGTACTTTTGGAGCCTTTTTCAAACAACGGAACAACATGAGCTACCCTCCAATCCTCCGGCATTTTAAATATTTCTGCCAGGGCCCCTGCAATTTTTACATTAGTCTCTCTCAAGGTCCAAGGAAATATCATGTCAGGCCCGGGGGATTTATCTACCTTTATTCACTGTAAGGCAGAAAGCAGCTTCTCCTCTATAATCTCTATATGTTCCATGACACTGTTTGTTTCCCTTAATTCCATATCCGCTATGCCAGTTTCCTGAGTAAACACTGACGCAAAAAAACTGTTTAAGATCTCCCCCATCTCGTGAGGCTCCACACATAGACGACCACTCTGATCTTCTCGGGGATCAATTTTGTCCTTTACTATCCTTTTACTCTCAATATACTTGTAGAAACCCTTCGGGTGTACCTTCACATGGTCTGCCAAAACAACCTCATGTCTTCTCTTTGCCTTCCTGATTTCCTTCTTTAGTATTCCCTTACATTTGCTATACTTTTCAAGTATCTCATTTCTTCCCTGTTGCCTATACCTGCTAAACACCTACTTAACCAGATCAGCAATATCCCTTGAAAACCAAGGTTCCCTATGCCTGTTAAATTTGCCTTTAATCCTGGCAGGAACATGCAAACTCTGCACTCTCAAAATTTCACCCTTGAAGGCGTTCCACTTACTGAACACATCCTTGCCAGAAAACAACTTATCCCAATCCACTCTTCCCAGATCCTTTCTCATTTCAACAAAATTGGCCCTTCTCCGATTCAGAACCTTAACTGGTGGACCAGTCCTATCCTTATCCATAATTATCTTGAAACTAATGACATTATGGTCACTGGACCCAAAATGTTCACCTACACATACTTCTGTCACCTGACCTGTCTGGTTCCCTAATAGGAGATCAGGTACTGCACCCTCTCTCGTTGGTACCTCAATATATTGATTTAGAAAACTTTCCTGAACACATTTGACAAAGTCTACGCCATCTAACCCTTTCTCAGAGTTGGCGTCCCCGTCAATATGTGGAAAGTTAAAATCCCCTACTTTAACAACTTTCTGTTTCTTACATCGGTCTGCTACCTCTTTACAGATTTGCTCCTCCAATTCTCTCTGCCTATTGGACGGTCTATAATACAACCCTATTCGTGTGGTCGCACTTTTCCCGTTCCTCAGCTCCACCCATATGGCCTCTGTAGACGAGCCCTCCGGGCTGTCCCGTCTACGCACAGCTGTGATATTCACCCTGACTGGTAATGCCACTCCTCCCCCTTTCATCCCTACCCCCTATCACGTCTGAAACAATGGAAACGCGGAACATGAAGCTGCCAGTCCTACCCCTACTGCAACCAAGTCTTACTGATAGCTATAATGTCGATATCATCATGTGCCAATCCACGCCGTAAACTCATCTGCCTTACCTACAATACTCCTTGCATGGAAATAGATGCACCTGAGAACATTTCTATCACGTACAATCCTTTGATATCTGTCTATTCAAGCAGTCCTCGTATGACCCTTATCCTCCTCCACCTCACTATCTGCTCTAACACTCTGGTTCCCCTCCCCCTGCAATCTAGTTTAAAACCCCCGGAGCAGAACTTGCTAACCTACCGGCAAGGATGTTAGTCCCTCTCCAGTTCAGGTGCAAACTGTGAAATTCGAACTGGTCCCACCTCCCCTGGAAGAAAGCCCAATTGACCAGAAACATGAACCCCTCCCTCATGCACCATCCCCTCAGCCACGTATTTAGCTGCATTATCTTCCTATTTCTAGCCTCACTAGCACGTGGCATGGGTAGCAAGCCACCTGTGAGATCTCCCTTCCCCATCCCCCTTTCATCCTCTGGGCTCTCTGTTCTCACACTCCCTTCCTTCCAACTGTTGGATCTCTCCTCAGCATCCACCTTCTCTCCTACTCATCCCCCAACCTCCTGTATGATCTCGCTTCCCCACCCACTTCCTCCTGTCTCATCTCTCATCCCCATGCCCCATCATCCTATGGGATCTCTCATCCCCGTCCCCCTTCCTGCCGTGGGATCTCTCTTCACCATACCCCTTCCTCCTGTGGGATCTCTCACTCCCATCCCCCTTCCTCCTGTGGGATCTCTCTTCCCCATACCCCTTCCTCCTGTGGTATCTCTCTTCCCCATCCCCATTCCTACAGTGGAATCTCCCTTCTCCACCCCCCATGCTCCTGTGAGATCTCTCTTCCGCATCCCCATTCACCCTCTGGGGCCTCTGTTCCCATCCCACTTCCATCTGTGGGATCTCACTTCCCCATCAACTTCCTGCTGTTGGATCTCTCTTCCGCATCCCACTTCATCCTGTGGCATTTAACCTCCCCACCCCTTCTTCCTGTGGGATCTCTCTTCCCCATTCCCCTTGCACCTGTGGGATTTAAACTCCCCACCCCTTTCTTCCTGTGGGATCTCTCTTCCCTATCCCATTTCCTACTGTGGGATCTCTCTTCCCCATCCTCCTGAACCCTGTGGGGGCTCTGTTTCCATCCCTCCACTTCCTATGGGATCTTGTTTCCCCATTTCCCTTCCTCCTGTATATCTCTCTTCCCCATTCCCCATCCTCCTGTGGGATCTCTCTTCCCCATTCCCCATCCTCCAGTGGGATCTCTCTTCCCCATCCCCCTTCCTCCGGTGGGATCACACTTCCCCATCCCACTTCCTCCTGTGGCATTTATTTTCCCCATCCCTCTTCCTCCTATGGGATCTCTCCTACTCATCCCCCAACCTCCTGTATGATCTCGCTTCCCCACCCACTTCCTCCTGTCTCATCTCTCGTCCCCATGCCCCATCGTCCTATGGGATCTCTATTCCCCATCCCCCTTCCTTCTGTGGGATCTCTGTTCCACATCCCCCTTCCTCCTGTGGGATCTCTCTTCCCCATCCCCCTTCCTCCTATGGGATCTCTATTCCCCATCCCCCTTCCTTCTGTGGTATCTCTGTTCCACATCCCCCTTCCTCCTGTGGGATCTCTCTTCCCCATCCCCCTTCCTCCTATTGGGTCTCTCTTCCCCATCCCCCTTCCTCCGGTGGGATCGCTTTTCCCCCTCCCCTTTCGTCCTGTGGGATCTCTCTTCCCCTTCCCACATCCTCCTGTGGGATATCCCTTCCCCATCTTCCCGCCTGAGTGAAATCTCCTCCCCACACCCCTTCATAGAATCATAAAATCATAAAACACCAGCGCACAGAAAACAAGCCATTCGGCCCTTCTGCTCTGTGCCGAAACTTTATTCCGCTTGTCCCATTGACCTGTACCCCGTCCATAACTCTCCAGACCTCTCCCATCCATGCATCTATCCAGTTTACTCTTAAAGCTTAAGAGTGAGTCCGCATTTTCTACATCAGATGGCAGCTCGTTCCACACTCTCACCAGCATCTGAGTGAAGAATTTCCCCCTAAACATTTCCCCTTTCACCCTGAAGCCAAGTCCTCCTCTAATTTATCTCTCCTAATGTATGCAGAAAGAGCCTATTCGCATTTACCCTGTCTATACCCCTCAGAGTTTTGTAAACCTCTTTGAAATCTCTCCGCATTCTTCTGCGCTCCAAGAAATAAAGTCCTAACCTGTTCAATCTTTCCCTGTAACTCAACTCCTGAAGACCCAGCAACATCCTAGTAAATCTTCTCTGCAATGTTTCAAATTTACTGATATCCTTCCTATAGTTCAGTGACCAGAACTGCACACAATACTCCAGATTTAACCTCACCAATGTCCTATACAATCTCACCGTAATATTCCAACTCCTATACTCAGTACTTTGATTTATGAATGCCAGGATGCCAAAAGCCTTCTTTACAACCCTGTCTACCTGTGACGCCGCTTTCAGGGACTTATGCATCTGAACTCCCAGATCCCTTTGTTTCTCCGCACTCCTCAGTGCCCTACCATTTACTGTGTATGTCCTACCTTGATTGGTCCTTCCAAAATGCAGCAGCACACACATGTCTGCATTAAAGTGGTGACTAGTGGTGTGCCTCAGGGATCTGTACTGGGTCCAATGTTGTTTGTCATATATATTAATGATCTGGATGATGGAATGGTAAATTGGATTAGTAAGTATGCAGATAATACTAAGATAGGTGACGTTTTGGATAATGAAGGTTTTCAAAGCTTGTTGTTCAAAAATTTAGGCCAGTTAGAAGAGTGGACTGAAAGATGGCAGATGGAGTTTAATGTTGATATGTGTGAGGTGATACATTTTGGTAGGAATAATCCAAAAAGGACATATATGGTAAATGGTAGGGTACTGAGGAATGCAGAAGAACAGAGTGATAAAGGAATAATGGTGCATAGTTCCCTGAAGGTGGAATCTCATGTGGATAGGGTGCTGAAGAAAGCTTTTGGTATGCTGGCCTTGATAAATCAGAGCATTGAGTATAGGAGTTAGGATGTAATGTTAAAATTGTACAAGGCATTGTTAAGGCCAAATTTGGAGTATTGTATACAGTTCTGGTCACCGAATTATAGGAAAGATGTCAACAAAATAGAGAGAGTACAGAGGAGATTTACTGGAATGTTACCTGGGTTTCAGCACCTAATGAACAAGTTAGGTCTTTATTCTTTGGAGCGTAGAAGGTTGAGGGGGGACTTGATAGAGGTATTTACAATTATGAGGGGGATAGATGGAGTTGACGTGGATAGTCTTTTTTTCCATTCAGAGTAGGGGAGATTCGAACAAGAGGGAATGAGTTGAGAGTGAAAGGGCAAAAGTTTAGGGGTAACACAAGGGAGAACTCCTTTACTCAGAGAGTGGTAGCTGTGTGGAACGATCTTCCAGTAGAAGTGGTAGAGGCGGATTCGATTTTGTCATTTTTAAAAAATTGGATAGGTATATGGACAGGAAAGGAATGGAATGGGGGGTTATGGGCTGAGTGCAGGTAGGTGGGAGTAGGTGAGAGTAAGCATTCGGCACAGACTAGAAAGACCGAGATGGCCTGTTTCCGTGCTGTAATTGTTATATGGTTATATGTCATACGTCATAAATTCCATCTGCCATATTCTGGCCCATTTTTCCAATTGGTCCAGATCCCTCTGAAAGCTTTCCTCGCTGTCCACAATGCCTCCACCGTAGTGTCATCAGCAAACCTGCTGATCCAATTTATCACAATATTATCTAGATCATTGATATAGACAACAAACAACAATGGTCCCAGCACAGATCCCTGAGTCCCACCACTATTCACAGGCCTCCAGTCTGAGAAGCAATCATCCAATACCACTCTCTGTCTTCTCCGACTCAGTCAATTTCGGATCCAGTTAACAACCTCTCCATGGATACCTAGTGTCTGAACCTTTTGAACTAACTTATTACGTGGGACCTTGTCAAAGGCCTTACTAAAGTTCATGTAGACAACATCCACAGCCTTTCCTTCATATGCATTCTTGGTAACCTCCTCGAAAAACACTACAGGATTCATTAAACACAATCTACCACATACAAAGCCATGCTGACTATCTTTAATCAGCCCTTGGCTGTCCAAATCCTTGTATATCCGATCTCTCAGAACACCTTCTGATAATTTACCTACTACTGACGTCAGGCTCACTGGCCTGTAATTACCTGGTGTACTTTAGGAGCCTTTTTCAAACAACGGAACTACATGAACTACCCTCCAATCCTCCGGCACCGCACCCGTGGCTGAGGACATTTTAAATATTTCTGCCAGGGCCCCTGCAATTTCTACACTAGTCTCTCTCAAGGTCCGAGGAAATATCATGTCAGGCTCGGTGATTTATCTACCTTTATTCACTGTAAGGGAGGAAGCAGCTCCTCCTCTTTAATCTCTATATGTTCCATGACACTGTTTGTTTCCCTTAATTCCATATCCGCTATGCCAGTTTCCTGAGTAAACACTGACGCAAAAAAACTGTTTAAGATCTCCCCCATCTCGTGAGGCTCCACACATAGACGACCACTCTGATCTTCTAGGTGGCCAATTTTGTCCTTTACTTTCCTTTTACTCTTAATATATTTGTAGAAACCCTTCGAGTTTACCTTCACATTTTCTGCCAAAGCAACCTCATGTCTTCTTTTTGCCTTCCTGATTTCCTTCTTTATTATTCCCTTACATTTTCTATACTCTTCAAGTACCACATTTGTTCCTTGTTGCCTATACCTGCTAAACACCTTCTTAACCAGATCGCCAATATCCCTTGAAAACCAAGGTTCCCTATGCCTGTTAACTTTGCCTTTAATCCTGGCAGGAACATGCAAACTCTGCACTCTCAAAATTTCACCCTTGAAGGCGTTCCACTTACTGAACACATCCTTGCCAGAAAACATCTTATCCCAATCCACTCTTCCCAGATCCTTTCTCATTTCCACAAAATTGGCCCTTCTCCAATTCAGAACCTTAACTGGTGGACCAGTCCTATCCTTATCCATAATTATCTTGAAACTAATGACATTATGGTCACTGGACCCAAAATGTTCACCAACACATACTTCTGTCACCTGACCTGTCTGGTTCCCTAATAGGAGATCAGGTACTGCACCCTCTCTCGTTGGTACCTCAATATATTGATTTAGAAAACTTTCCTGAACACATTTGACAAACTCCACGCCATCTAACCCTTTCTCAGAGTGGGTGTCCCCGTCAATATGTGGAAATTTAAAATCCTCTACGATTACAATTTTCTGTTTCTTACATTGCTGTGCTTCCTCTCTACAGATTTGCTCCTCCAATTCTTTCTGCCTATTGGACGGTATATAATACAACCCTATTATGTGGTCACACTTTTCCCGTCCTCAGCTCCACCCATATGGCCTCTGTAGACGAACCCTCCGGGCTGTCCTGTCTACGGACAGCTGTGATATTCTCCGTGACTGGTAATGCCACTCCTCCCCCTTTTATCCCTACCCCCTATCACGTCTGAAACAATGGAAACCCGGAACATGAAGCTGCCAGTCCTGCCCCTCCTGAAAATCAAGTCTTAATGATAGCTATAATGTCGAAATCATCATGTGTCAATCCAAACCCTAAACTCATCTGCCTTACCTACAATATTCCTCGTATGGAAATAGATGCACCTGAGAACATTTCTATCACGTAAAAACCTTAGATATCTGTCTATACAAGCAGTGCTCGCATGATCCTTATCCTCCTCCACTTCACTATCTGTTCTAACACTCTGCCCCCTCCCCCTGCAATCTAGTTTAAAACCCCCGGAGCAGAACTTGCTAACCTACCGGCAAGGATGTTAGTCCCCCTCCAGTTCAGGTGCAAACTACCCAAATCGAACTGGTCTCACCTCCCCTGGAAGAAAGCACAATTGTCCAGAAACATGAACCCCTCGCTCATGCACCATCCCCTCAGCCACGTATTTAGCTGCATTATCTTCCTATTTCTAGCCTCACTAGCACGTGGCACGGGTAGCAATCCACCTGTGAGATCTCGCTTTCCAATCCCCCTTTCATCCTCTGGCCTCTTTGTTCCCTCTCCCCCTTCCTTCCAACTGTTGGATCTCTCCTCAGCATTCACCTTCCTCCTGTGGGATCTCTCATCCCCATCCCCCTTCCTGCCGTGGGATTTCTCTTCCCCATCACCCTTCCTCCTATGGGACCTCTCATCCCCATCCAGCTTCCTCCTGTGGGATCTCTCATCCCCATCCCCCTTCCTGCCGTGGGATCTCTCTTCTCCACCCCCCATGCTCCTGTGGGATCTCTCTTTCGCATCCCCTTTCACACTCTGTGGCCTCTGTTCCCATCCCACTTCCATCTGTTGGATCTCTTCCCCATCCCCCTTCCCCCTGTGGGATTTAAACTCCCCACCCCTTTCTTCCTGTGGGATATCTCCTCCCTATCCCATTTCCTACTGTGGGATCTCTCTTCCCCATCCACCTGACCCCCGTGGGGGCTCTGTTTCCATCCCTCCACTTCCTATTGGATGTTGCTTCCCCATTTCCCTTCCTCCTGTACATCTCTCTTCCCCATTCCCCATCCTCTTGTGGGATCTCTCTTCCCCATCCCCCTTCCTCCTGTGGGATCTCTCTTTCCCATCCCCATTACTCATGAGGTAACTCTCCTACTCATCCCACATCCTCCTGTGGGATCTCTCTTCCAAATCCTCCATGTGGGATCTCTCTTGCCCATTACGTTCCCGCTATTAGATATATCTTTACATCCACTTTCCTGCCCTAGCATCTCTTTACCCGATTGCACTTCATCCTGTGGGATCTCACTTCCCCATCCCCCTTCCTCCTGTGGTATCGCTCTCTCCCATCTCCCTTCTTCCTTTGGGATCTCTCTTCCCTATCCCCCTTCCTCCTGTGGGATATCCCTTCCCCATCTCCCTTCCTCCTGTGGTATCTCTCTTCCCCATCCCTTTAGTTCGTGTGGGATCTCTCTTCCCCATCCCTTTAGCTCGGGTGGGTCCATTTCACTGTGTCCCATTGACATTTCGGCATTTCGGTCAGGAACACTTTCCTCTCCATCGGGGAATGGGACAGAATATGTGGAGTATACAGGGTCACACCGACAGACTAAATTACTGACATTCGGTGAATACGGTGGAGCTGGGCAGGGAGGGCAATAAGAGTGATGGGAACTCCAATCAGTGATTTACTGAAGAGTTTAATGTTTCCTGGAATATCCGAGTGAGAGAAATTCCCCCAGACCCACGGTTTGAATCACTTTGTTCATCAATCTGTCTGTTTGTGTTTAGACTGAGTAATAATGAACTGGGAGATTCAGGAGTGAAACTGGTGTCTGCGGCTCTGAGGAACCCGGAGTGTAAAATACAGACAATGTGGTAAGTACCAGACTGTGGGAGATTGTGTTTACAGTCGCTGGGTGTCTGACACTGAACATTAATGTGATCAGTAGAAACAAAGAAACATAGAAAACCTACAGAACAATACAGGCCCTTCGGCCCACAATGCTGTGCCGAACAGTCACTACCTTAGAATTACCTCGATTTTACCCAAAGCCCTCTATATATCTAAGCTCCATGTAGCCATCCTGGGGTTAAAAGACCCGATCGTTTCCGCCTCCACCATCGCCGCCAGCAGCCCATTCCACGCACTCACCACTCTCTGTGTAAAAAAACTTACCCCTGACATCTCCTCTGTACTTACTTCCAAGCACCTTAAAACTATGCCCTCTCGTGCTAATAGTTTCAGCCCTGGGGAAAAGCTTCTGACTATTCACATGATCAATGCCTCTCATTATCTTGTACACCTCTATCAAATCACCTCTCATCCTCCGTCACTCCAAGGAGAAAAGGCCGAGTTCACTCAACCTATTCTCATAAGGCATGCTCCCCAATGCAGGCAAAATCCTTGTAAATCTCCTCTGCAAACTTTCTATCGTTTCCATGTCCTTCCTATAGTGAGGCGACCAGAATTGAGCACAGCACACCAAGTGGGGTCTGACCAGGGTCCTATATAGCTGCAACATATAACCATATAACAATTTTAGCACGGAAACAGGCCATCTCGGCCCTTCTCGTCCATGCCGAACGCTCACTCTCACCTAGTCCCAGTGACCGGCACTCAGCATATAACCCCCCATTCCTTTCCTGTCCATATTCCTATGCAATTTTACTTTAAATGACAATACCGAACCTGCCTCTACCACTTCTACTGGAAGCTCATTCCACACAGCCACCACTCTCTGAGTAAAGAAATTTCCCCTCGTGTTCCCCTTAAACTTTTGCCCCGTAACTCTCAAATCATGTCCTCTTGTTTGAATCTCCCCTACTCTCAATGGAAAAAGCCTATCCACGTCAACTCGATCTATCCCCTTCATAACCTCTCAACTCTTAAACATTACCTCTCGACTCTTAAACTCAGTCCCATGACTGATGAAGGCCAATACACCGTACGCCTTCTTAACTACAGAGTCAACCTGCATAGCAGCTTTGAGTGTCCTGTGTACTCGGACCCCAAGATCCCTCTGATCCTCCACACTGCCAAGTCTTACCATTAGTACTATATTCTACCAGCATATTTGACCTACCAAAATGAACCACTTCACACTTATTTGGGATGAACTCCATTTGCCACTTCTCAGCACAGTTTTGCATCCTATCAATGTCCCGCTGTAACCTCTGACAGCCCTCCACACTATCCTCAACACCCCCAACCTTTGTGTCATCAGAAAATTTACTAACACTACCCTCCACTTCCTCATCCAGGTCATTTATAAAAATCACAAAGAGTAAGGGTCCCAGAATAGATCCCTGAGGCACTCCACTGGTCACCGACCTCCATGCAGAATATCACCCATCTACAACCACTCATTGTCTTCTGTGGGCAAGCCAGTTCTGGATCCACAATGCAATGTCCCCTTGGATCCCATGCCTCCTTACTTTCTCAATAAGCCTTGCATGGGGTACCTTATCAAATGCCTTGCTGAAATCAATATACACTACATCTACTGCTCTACTGCTCTACCTTCATCAATGTGTTTAGTCACATCCTCAAAAAAATCGTTCAGGCTCGTAAGGCACAACCTGCCTTTGACAAAGCCATGCTGACTATTCCTAATTATATTTTGCCTCTCCAGATGTTCATAAATCCTACCTCACAGGATCTTCTCCATCAACTTACCAATCACTGAAGTAAGACTCACTAGCCTATAATTTCCTGGGCTATCCCTACTCCCTTTCTTGAATAAGTGAACAACATTCGCAATCCTACAATCCTCCGGAACCTCTCACGTCCTCATTTATGATGCAAAGATCATCGCCAGAGGCTCAGCAGTCTCCTCCCGCACTTCCCACAGTAGCCTGCAGTACAGCCCGTCATGTTCCGGTGACTTATCCAACTTGATGCTTTCCAAAAGCTCCACCACATCCTCTTTCTTAATATCTACATTCTCAAGCTTTTCAGTCCACTGCAATTCATCCCTACAATTGCCAAGATCCTTTTCCGTTATGAATACCGAAGCAAATGCTTTATTAAATACCTCCGCTATTTCCTCTGGTTCCATACACACTTTTCCATTGTCACACTTGTTTGGTCCCGTTCTCTCACATCTTATCCTCTTGCTCTTCACATACTTGCAGAATGCTTTGGGGTTTTCCTTAATCCTGCCCAGCAAGGCCTTCTCATGGCCCGTTCTAGCTCTCCTGATTTCATTTTTAAGCTCCTTCCTGCTAGCCTTATAATCTTCCAGATTCATATCATTACCTAGTTTTATGAACCTTTCATAAGCTCTTCTTTCCTTCTTGACCGGATTTACAACGGCCTTTGTACACCACGGATCTTGTACCCTACCATCCTTTCCATGTCTCATTGGAACGTACCTACTCAGAACCCCACGCAAATATCCCCTGAACATGTTCTACATTTCTTCGGTATGTTTCCGTCAGGACATCTGTTTCCAATTTATGCTACAACTTCCAGCCTGATAGCCTCATAGTTCCCCTTACTCCAATTAAATGTTTCCCTAACTTGCCTGTTCTTATCCCTCTCTAATGCTATGGTAAAAGAGATAGAATTGTGATCACTGTCTCCAAAATGCTCTCCCACTGAGAGATCTGACACCTGGCCAGGTTCATTTCCCAATACCAGATCAAGTACAGCCTCTCCTCTTGTAGGCTTATCTACATATTGCGTCAAGAAACCTTCCTGAACACACGTAACAAACTCCACCCCATCTAAACCCCTCACTCTAGGGAGATGCCAATCAACATTTGGGAAATTAAAATCTCACACTTCAACAACCCTGTTATTGTTACTCTAGTCCAGAATCTGTCTCCCTATCTGCTCCTCGATGTCCCTGTTACTGTTGGGTGGTCTACACAAAACACCCAGTAGAGTTATTGACCCCTTCCTGTTCCTAACTTCCACCCACAGAGACGCCGTAGACAACCCCTCCATGACGTCCTCCTTTTCTGTAGCCGTGACACTATCTCTGATCAACAGTGCCAGGTCCCCACCTCTTTTGCCTCCCTCCCTGTCCTTTCTGAAACAATTAAATCCTGACACTCGAAGTAACCATTCCTGCCCCTGCACCATCCTAGTCTCTGTAATGGCCACCACATCATATCTCCGAGAGCTGATCCACGCTCTAAGCTCATCCGTTTTATTCATCATACTCCTTGCATTAAAATAGACACTTCTCAAACCATCGGACTGAGTGCCTCCTTCTCTACCACCTGCGTATCCTCCCTTTCACACTGTCTCCAAATTCTCTCTACTTGTGAGCCAACCTCCCTCTCCTCCGTCACATCAATTTGGTTCCCTCCCCCCGGCAAATCTAGTTTAAACTCTCCCCAGGAGCCTTAGCAAACCTTCCTGTCAGGATATTGGTCCCCTTGGGATTCAAGTGCAACCCATCCTTTTTGTGCAGGTCACACCTGCTCCAAAAGAGGTCCCAATGATCCAGAAACCTGAATCCCTGCCTCCAGCTCCAATCCCTCAGTCACACGTTTATCCTCCACCTCATCCTAATCTTATTCTCACTGTCACGTGGGACAGGCAGTAATTCCGAGATCACTACCTTTGAGGTCCTGCTTCTCAAATTACTTCCTAACACCCTGTACTCTGTTTTCAGGACCTCTTCCCTTTTCCTACCTATGTCACTGGTACCAATATGTACCACTACCTCTGGCTGTTCTCCCTCCCACTGCAGGATATCTTGGGCGTGATCAGAAAATCCTGGACCCTGGCACCTGAGTGGCAAACTACCATCCGGGTTTCTTTCCTGTGTCCACAGAATCGTATGTCTGACCCCAAAACTATAGAGTCCCCTATCTCTGCTGCCTTCCTCTTCCTTTCCCTGCCCTCCTGAGCCACAGGGCCAGATTCTGTGCCAGAGGCATTGACACTGATGCTCCCCAACCCCGTAGGCCAGCCCCCTCCGGCGGTAATCAAACAGGAGTACTTATTGTCGAGGGGTACAGCCACAGGGTTACTCTCTAGTACCTGCTTCTTGCCCTTCCCTCTCCTGACTGTGACCCACTTCTTCAGTCTCCCGTGGCCCCGGTGTGACCACCTGCCTGTAACTCCTCTCTATCACCTCCTCGCTCTCCCTGACCAGACGAAGGTCATCGAGCTGCAGCTCCAGTTCCCTAACTCGGTCCCTAAGGAGCAGCAGCTCGACACACCGGGTGCAGATTTTGCCGTCCAGGCGGCTGGGAGTCTCCAGGATCTCAAACATCTGACACCGAGCACAGAAGACCAGCCTCACACACATACTCTCTGTCTGTATCGTAAACAGATAACCTACCTCGCCTCGACCCTTTATCACCGAAGCCCCGTTGTGCCAAAGCCTTCCTACTCTGTCTCCCGCTCCCCTGACGCTCGCTCTGTAAATCTGTCTTCCTTTTAAACTCTTCTCGCTGTTCTCACTGGCCGACTTGCGCAGTCGTGCTGAAGAAAAAAATCACTAATGGTGTTACTGATAAACACTGGGGATTTGTACCGTCTCCTGTCTCTCTGTGTCCTTCACCCTCACTCTCTCATCTCCAGGTTGGTCAATGTCGGTCTCAAAGATTCTGGTGTCGAGGATCTCGTCTCCGCTCTTAGTACAAACCCATCACTGACGGAGCTGGACCTGAGTGATAATAAACTGAGAGATTCAGGAGTGAAACTGCTGTCTGCGGCTCTGAGGAACCCGGAGTGTAAAATACAGAAACTGTGGTAAGTACCAGACTGTGGGAAATTGTGCTTACAGTCACTGGGTGTCTGACACTGAACATTAATGTGATCAGTAATTGTGTTACTGATAAACACTGGGGATTTGTACCATCTCCTGTCTCTCTGTGTCCTTCACCCTCACCCTCTCTCATCTCCAGGCTGTGGGGTGTTGGACTCACAGATTCTGGTGCCGAGAATCTCGTCTCCGCTCTCAGTACAAACCCATCACTGACCCATCTGAACATGGGTGAGAATAAACTGGGAGATTCAGGAGTTAAACGGGTGTCTGCGGCTCTGAGAAATGCGGAGTGTGAAATACAGAAACTGGAATAAATACCAGACTGTACGAGATTGTGCTTTCAGTCACTGGGTGTCTGACACTGAATATTACTGTGATCAGTAGAAACAAAGAAATATAGAAAATATAGAGCACAATATTGGCCCTTCAGGTTCGTAAGGCACGACCTGCCTTTCACAAAGCCATGCTGACTATTCCTAATCATATTTTGCCCTTCCAGATGTTCATAAATCCTACCTCTCAGGATCTTCTCCATCAACTTAGCAACTACTGAAGTAAGACTCTCTAGGCTGTAATATCCTAGGCTATCCCTACTCCCTTTCTTGAATAAGGGAACAACATCCGCAACCCAACAATCCTCAGGAACCTCTCCCATCCTCAGTGATGATACAAAGATCATTTCCAGAGTCTCAGCAATCTCCTCCCGCACTTCCCACAGTAGCCTGGGGTACATCCCGCCATCTCCCGGTGACTTTTCCAACTTGATGCTTTCCAAAAGCTCCAGCATATCCTCTTTCTTAATATCTACATTCTCAAGCTTTGCAGTCCACTGCAAGTCATCCCTACAATCGCCAAGATCCTTTTCCGTCGTGAATACTGAAGTGAATGATTCATTAAATACTTCCTCTATTTCCTCCGGTTCTATACGCACTTTTCCATTGTCACACATGTTTGGTCCTATCCTCTCAGATCTTATCCTCTTGCCCTTCACATATTTGTAGAATGCCTTGGGGGTTTTCCTTAATCCTGTCCGTCAAGGCCTTCTCATGGCCCCTTCTAGCTCTCCTGATTTCATTCTTAAGCTCCTTCCTGCCAGCCTTATAATCTTCCAGATTCATATCATTACCTCATTTTTTGAACCTTTCGTAAGCTCTTCTTTTCTTCTTAACTAGATTTACAACGGCCTTGTGCACCACGGATCTTGTACCCTACCATCCTTTCCATGTCTCATTGCAACGTACCTACTCAGAACCCCATGGAAGTATCCCTTGAACATTTTCTACATTTCTTCGGTACGTTTCCCTGAGAACATCTGTTTCCAATTTATGCTTACAAGTTGCAGCCTGATAGCGTCATAGTTCTCCTTCCTCTAACTTGCCTGTTCCTATCCCTCTCTAATGCTATGGTAAAAGAGATAGAATTGTGATCACTATCTCCAAAATGCTGTCTCACTGAGAGAACTGACACCAGGCCAGGTTCATTTCCAAATAGCAGATCAAGTACAGCCTCCCCTCTTGTAGGCTTATCTACATATTGTGTCAAGAAACCTTCCTGAACACACCTAACAAACTCCACCCCGTCAAAACCCCTCACTCAAGGGAGATGCCAATCAATATTTGGGAAGTTAAAATCTCACACCTCAACAACCCTGTTGTTGTTACTCCTTTCCAGAATCTGTCTCCCTATCTGCTCCTCGATGTCCCTGTTACTGTTGGGTGGTCTATACAAAACACCCAGTAGAGTTATTGACCCTTTCCTGTTCCTAACTTCCACCCACAGAGACGCCGTAGACAACCCCTCCATGACTTCTTCCTTTTCTGCAGCCGTGACACTATCTCTGATCAACTGTGCCACGCCCCCACCTCTTTTGCCTCCTTCCCTGTCCTTTCTGAAACATCTAAAACCCAGCACTTGAAGTAGCCATTCCTGCCCCTGAGCCATCCAAGTCTCTCTAATGACCACAACATCATAGCTCCAAGAGCTGATCCACACTCGAAGCTCATCCGCTTTATTCATCATACTCCTTGCATTAAAATAGACACATCTCAAACCATCGGACTGAATGTGTCCCTTCTCTATCTCCTGCCTATCCTCCTTTTCGCATTCTCTCCAAATGTTCTCTATTTCTGAGCCAACCTTCCTCTCCTCCGTCACATCAGTTCATTTCCCACCCCCAGCAATTCTATTTAAACTCTCTGCAACAGCCTTAGCAAACCTTCCTGCCAGGATATTGGTCCCCCTGGGATTCAAGTGCAACCTGTTCTTTTTGTGCAGGTCACACCTGCTCCAAAAGAGGTCCCAATGATCCAGAAATCTGAATCGCTCCCTCCTGTTCCAATCTCTCAGCCACACGTTTATCCTCCACCTCATCCTAATCTTATTCTCACTGTCTTGTTGCACAGGCAGTAATCCCGAGATTACTACCTGTGCGTTCCTGTTTCTCAACTTACATCCTAACGCCCTGTAGCCTGTTTTCAGGACCTCTTCCCTTTTCCTACCTATGTCATTTGTACCAATATGTACCACGACCTCTGGCTATTCGCACTCCTACTGCAGGATATCTTGGACGCGATCAGAAAACCCCAGACCCTGGCACCTGGGAGACAAACTACCATTATTCACGTGTTTCATTCCTGCGTCCAAAGATTCGCCTGTCTGACCCACTAACCACAAACTCCCGTATCTCTACTGCCATCTATTCCCTGCCCTTCTGGACCACAGGGCCAGACTCTGCGTCAGAGGCACGGCAACTGTTGCTTCCCCCCACGCCCCCGCCTTAGGCCGCCACCCCACCCCGGCAGTACTTGAACAGGAGTACCTATTGTCAAGGGGTACAGCCACAGGGGTATTCACTAGTGCCTGCTTGTTGCCCTTCCCTCTCCTGACTGTGACTCACATCTTCAGTCTCCCGTAGCCCTGGTGTGACCACCTGCCTGTAACTCCTTTCTATCACCTCCTCGCTCTCCCTGACCAGACGAAGGTCATCGAGCTGCATCTCCAGTTCCCTAACTCGGTCCCTAAGGAG
This sequence comes from Hemitrygon akajei, assembly GCF_048418815.1. NCBI lineage: Eukaryota > Metazoa > Chordata > Chondrichthyes > Myliobatiformes > Dasyatidae > Hemitrygon > Hemitrygon akajei. The sequence goes on along the minus strand of NW_027332030.1, from coordinate 575,547 downwards.
CTGCAGCTCGACACACCTGGTGCAGATGTTGCCGTCCAGGAGGCTGGGAGTCTCCAGGATCTCCCACATCTGACACCGAGCACAGAAATCCAGCCTCACACACATACTCTCTGTCTGTATTGTAAACAGATAACCTCCCTCTCCTCGACCCTTTATCGCCGAAGCCCCGTTGAGCCAAAGCCTTCCTACTCTGTCTCCTGCTCCTCTGACGCTCGCTCTGTAAATCTGTCTTCCTTTTAAACTCTTCTTGCTGTTCCCACTGGCCGACTTGCACAGTCGTGCTGAAGAAAAAAAATCAGTAATTGTGTTACTGATAAACACTGGGGATTTGTACCGTCTCCTGTCTCTCTGTGTCCTTCACCCTCACTCTCTCTCATCTCCAGGCTGAGGGATGTCGATCTCAAAGATTCTGGTGCCGAGGATCTCGTCTCCGCTCTCAGTACAAAACCATCACTGACGGAGCTGAACCTGAGTGATAATGAACTGGGAGATTCAGGAGTGAAACTGGTGTCTGCGGCTCTGAGGAACCCGGAGTGTAAAATACAGAAACTGTGGTAAGTACCAGACTGTGGGAGATTGTGTTTACAGTCAGTGGGTGTCTGACACTGAACATTATTGTGATCAGTAATTGTGTTACTGATAAACACTGGGGATTTGTACCGTCTCCTGTCTCTCTGTGTCCTTCACCCTCACTCTCTCTCATCTCCAGGCTGAGGGATGTCGATCTCACAGATTCTGGTGCCAAGGATCTCGTCTCCGCTCTCAGTACAAACCCATCACTGACAGAGCTGAACCTGAGTGATAATAAACTGGGAGATTCAGGAGTGAAACTGGTGTCTGCGGCTCTGAGGAACCCGGAGTGTAAAATACAGAAACTGGGGTAAGTACCAGACTGTGGGAGATTGTGTTTACAGTCACTGGGTGTCTGACACTGAACATTAATGTGATCAGTAATTGTGTTACTGATAAACACTGGGGATCTGTACCATCTCCTGTCTCTCTGTGTCCTTCACCCTCACTCTCTCTCATCTCCAGGCTGAGGGGTGTCGGTCTCACAGATTCTGGTGCTGAGGATCTCGTCTCCGCTCTCAGTACAAAACCATCACTGACCGAGCTGGACCTGAGTTTGAATGAACTGGGAGATTCAGGAGTGAAACAGGTGTTTGCGGCTCTGAGGAACCCGGAGTGTAAAATACAGAAACTTCAGTAAGTATCAGACTGTGGGAGATTGTGTTTACAGTCACTGGGTGTCTGACATTGAACATTAATGTGATCAGTAATTGTGTTACTGATAAACACTGGGGATTTGTACCGTCTCCTGTCTCTCTGTGTCCTTCACCCTCATTCTCTCTCATCTCCAGGCTGAGTGATGTCGGTCTCACAGATTCTGGTGTCGAGGATCTCGTCTCCGCTCTCAGTACAAACCCATCGCTGACGGTGCTGAACCTGGGATCAAACTCGCTGAAAGACCGATCTGTCCCCGCTCTCCGCCGCCTCATACTGAACTTCCCGAGTCTGGAGTGGATCTGGTGAGTGTTTGTATTAATGTTCAATGAGATAAAATATCAGCGGATCCGCGGGTTTTCTGGTGATAATTTGTCTGTGAGTGTTGTTGAAACATTAACACCGGTCCCCTGTTACTGACAGTGTTGTGTAATCTGTTTATTTCATCTTTGTTCTCCCATCTGTTTCAGGCTGGTGGGGAATCGGTTCAGTGAGACCGGGAAGAAGGAACTGAGATCTCTGCAGGAACCCAGACCCGGACTGACAGTGACCGTGTGAACATCTGAATGTGTGAAAATCCCCGCCCTCGGGATGGGGACATTTTGGCCGATTTCCCGCCCTTACCTTTAATGGTCGCGCGCCGGGGGTGATTCCCAACGGTTTTAACCGAACCGGCTCGGGTCTCTCGCGCTCTGCGTCGCTGGGAGCGGTCCCGCAGTAACGTATTTCCGCCTGTTGTCCGGCGGGGCAGCTTCCGCAGGATGTGCGTGTTAGAGACTCCCACGTGACACCCCTGGGAATTATCCAGACAGGAAGAGCTCGGGGTCCGGGGCTCAGTCTGGGACACCGGTGTGCCGAGGTGGGATTATCCCGGGAGAGAATCATTTTGCTCCCTTTGCTAAGGACGGTGCATTCGGCAGCCTGGCCGATATAATGATGTTAAATGGACAAATCCCTCGGCAGTGACCCTGGATCTGCAGCGATCTCGGACACGGCCCTGAAGTGTGATTTTATAATCATCGGTTCCCCGATGCAGAGTGACGGTCTGAAACGGGACTGATTATTCAACCGGTCACTCGTTGTCGCCGGTCAGTTAATTGTGTGTGACCTGTGAGTGAGTCGGGAGCAGCTTATTTATTCCCGCACGTCAGCAGCTCACTCGTTGTTTAATTTACATTTGTCATGATGAAATCAATAAACCGCTGTAACTTTCCGTCTTGGTGTCGGACTTGAGTCTCATGAAAGGAGAAACAGTGTCCTGGAGTTACTGCTGTCCCCCCGCCCCCCGCCCCCGGTGAACTGCAATAATTGTTCTGAGCTCCTCACACTGGTGCAGCAGCGTCTCAGTGTCTGGGTGCCCAGGATCGCATATCCACCCTACCCCCATCGTGGCTGATTGCCCCCGCAGACAGTTAAAATCGACTGCAATGTCAGACGTGATTTCACTTGGGTCCTGAGTACGATAGGGATGGGGGAAGGCATACCGGCGTTGAGCCACATCATTCCATCACAGACTTCCAGGGTCAGACACAGAGTGAAGCTCCCTCAACACCGACCCATCACCCCACCCTGGGTTAGAGCCAGAGTGATTCTCCCCCCACACTGTCCCATCACACACTCCCGGGGTCAGACACAGAGTGAAGCTCCCTCAACACCGTCCCATCACACACTCCCGGGGTCAGACACATAGTGTATCTCCCTCCACACTGTCCCATCACACACTCCCGGGGTCAGACACAGAGAGATTCTCCCTCCACACCGTCCCATCACACACTCCCGGGGTCAGACACAGAGTGAATCTCCCTCCACACCGTCCCATCACACACTCCCGGGGTCAGAGACAGAGTGAATCTCCCTCCACACCGTCCCATCACACTCTTCTGGGGTCAGACACAGAGTGAATCTCCCTCCACACCGTCCCATCACACACTCCCGGGGTCAGAGACAGAGTGAATCTCCCTCCACACCGTCCCATCACACTCTTCTGGGGTCAGACACAGAGTGAATCTCCCTCCACACCGTCCCATCACACACTCCCGGGGTCAGAGACAGAGTGAATCTCCCTCCACACCGTCCCATCACACTCTTCTGGGGTCAGACACGGGAACAAAAAGGTCTGCAGTTCTCGAGTTGAAACAGATTACAGAGGAGACTCTCATTGTGTTCATCTTGGAACTGTGGCACAGGGAACCACACGCACGCACGCACGCACGCACGCACTCACACACACACACACACACACACACACACACACACACACACACACACACACACACACACACACACACACACACACACACACACACACAGACCAGGAGAGGGTGGGAGGGGGCACAAACGGGCAGGGGAGTACAGACGGGAATCATAACCATAGCGGTTAACAATCACATTTGACTTCTAGGGTCCAGAAGTAGCCCAGGATGAAATCAAAGTTGAGGATAATTTTGCAAAGTGGAACTCCACCCATTTCCTTTCCTCTCCCAAGGTCCGCACTCGCCACAGGACGCCGTCGCTTCCCGCCCACTCACACGGACCGTGATCCCAATCAAATGTCATTCTTTCCCATTCATTCCCACCATCCGCACTCCCAGTGGACCCCACCCCTTCCCATTCAGTCCAACTATCCGCATTCCTAACGGGACGCACTCTGACCCATTCGCTTGCATCGTCCAAGCTTCCAGTGGACACCACCCCTTTCCATTCACTCCACCCATCCACATTCCTAACGAAAGACACCTCTACCCATTCGCTTGCATCTTCCAAACTTCCAGTGGGACCTCCCCTTCCCATTCACTGCCACTATTTGCCTCCCAGTGGGCCCGCCCCTTCTCATTTACCCCCACCGTCTTCACCGCTTCCTATTCACTCCTGTCGTCCGATCACCCAGTGGGATCTGTCCCTTCCCACCATCTGCCTCCCATTGGGACCTCTTTCAGTTCATTTCCGACAGGAGTAGGATGCTGGCAATTGGCGGGGACGCCTGAATTCTGTATTTGACAGAACTCGGAGCGGGGTTTACGAAATTTGATGAGAACGCCGTTGGGTTTATTAGTCACACGGACAGTCGAGGGTGGTGTGGATGTTGTCAGCTTTGTAACACTGAAGATGCTCATCTCCTGGCGGAGACGGTGGATACGATCGGATGGAAGGACCTTCGACACGCCTTCCTGAAGATGTGAGAGAGGTTATTGTTTCCGTGTCTCCACGCCGGGTGATTCATTGCGCCCGGTTCCCGGTGTCCACATAGCACACAGGAAATTATACAAGGCACAGTTCCCGGTCTCCATATTCCAAACTGGGAATTTTGCCAGGCACGGTTCCCGTTCTCTGTCTCCACACCGAGAGTTTTACCGATCACGGTGTCGGGTCTCTGTATCGACACCGGGAATATCACCGCACACGTTTCCTGGTGTCTGTATCCTCCTCTCTTCACGACACTCGGAGTGATGACGACAGGATCCGGAGATGAGGATGTCGGATCGGTCTCTATTGTTTGCGATATATTTATTATTTGTGATAAACAGTCTGCGCAATCGAGTGGAGGGTGGTCGAGAGTGTCTGTCCTGCGAGGGGCTCCTGATTGAAAATGGTGACGAGGGAGGGAACGACAGAAGGATTTGGAATGGTCACAAGGGAGGGAGTGAAAGGTTGACTGAAAATTGTCTCCAGGGAGAAAGTGATGGGCTGAGTAATAATGGCCGACAGAGTGAGGCTTGTGTACTGACTGAAAATTATCACCGGGGGCGGGGAAGGTTATGTGCTGATTAACTATTGGATTCTGGATTAAAACCAGAATATAGAATTAATACCAGGGAGAGTGTGTCGCGCCAATATAACATTGTCAAAAGGGAGGGGGTGACGCGCGCTTTGAAAATGGTTTCCAGGGAGGAAGGAAGGGATGCACTGAGAGAAAATGGACGCCAGGAGATGACAAATCAGAGGGAGAGGCGGCCCGATCTGAAATAATCCCTGATTCCTTTGTTACAATGGCCGGCAGGGAGAGAGAGATGGGCAGACAACAGAGAGGGAGAGACGCACCGGGTAAAGTGGCCGAAATGCAGTCAGTGGCACATAGAGAAGAGAGACGGGGTCGATGTAAAATGATCTATTACTCTGACATAAAATGGCCGCTACTTGCTTAAACTGTCTGACGGGACAGTTTAGGATTTGTGATACCTTGGTTAAAGTGAGCGCCGGGAAGGGAGGGGTTGAGACGGCGATTGAAAACGGCCGTCACCATCGTTAATTTTGTTGAGGAAAAGGGAGAGATGTGGTGACTGAAGGAAACCTCGTTCGGCCGGGTTGAAACGGGACCAAGGAGGGAGCGACGCCTTGGTTAAAGTGAGCGGCAGAGAAGGAGTGAAGGACACGTTGAATTGAATTAATCTCACCCTGCAAAATCTCATTTCAGGGAGGTAGCACCATCAATTTGCGGGAGACTCCAAGAACTCCGGGGAGAGGTGGGATGTCTGCAATAGAGTAGCTCCTTAGCGGCCAGCCAGCTAGTTTAAATAGCATTAGCTATGCTAATGAACGAATGACACCCGTTAAACTCACCTCAACAGTGATTTAACCCCCCATGGGCAATAGAAAAGTCACTGTTGCAGACAGTGCAGCGAGCAACACTGTCATTATTCCTGACCCCTAGTAGGCAGGGGAACACTTCAGTGTAGTCTGGGGTGACGTACGTTTTATATTTTCTTTTTTTGGAATACTCTGCCATGGCGCCCGCACGTTCTCTCTCTCTCTCTCTCTCTCTCTCTCTCTCTCTCTCTCTCTCTCTCTCTCTCTCTCGCTCTCTCTCTCTCTCTCTCTCTCTCTCTCTCTCTCTCTCTCTCTCTCGTAGAAGTGAGCACAAGAGAGGGAGGGACGCGCTTATTTAAAATGGGCGAATCCTTGGTTAATGTGGCCGCCAGGGATGGAGTGAGACTTTGACTTACAATGGCCACTGTCACACACAGAATCCACGGCGAAGGAACATGCGGTGCCCATGGATACAATCCCGGGATCGAGTGTGTTATTGATTGTAATAACAGTATTTTAATTTGTGTTTTATATAGTCCTGGACATTGCATATATGTTTTAATTCAGATATTCACACATACACATATACACGTGGGTTTTGGGGAGGAGGGGTGAGGGGTTTGGGAGGAAGAGGAGTGATGGGACGAGGAGTGGACTGATGAGACGGTGAACGTGGCGAAGTCACTGACTCAATAGAGGACGGAAAGGGGAGGGGCGAAAGTTCCTGTCACAAACTGGTGGCCGACATGCAGAAGATAAAGACGGGGTGAGGAGGAGTTAAACGACAGGAAGGCAGCGGGAGTGATGGGGCGGGGAGGGAGGGGAAATGATAGGACGGGGAGGGAGGAGATATGATGGGACGGGGAGGGAGCGGGAGTGATGGGACGGGGAGGGAGCGGGAGTGATGGGACGGGGAGGGAGTAGGGGAGTGACTTGTTGGGTAACAGAGAGAGAGAGAGAGAGAGAGAGAGGGCGATGAGAAGAGGCGAAGATTGACATCGCAACATGGCCGCCAACCAGCATATGATGCAGAGCATCGAGGTGGTGGGGAGAGGAAAGCTAGGGGGAGGAGGGAAGGGGTTTGCGAATAATGAGAAGGACGGTGACAAAATGCTGATTGTGAGGGAGTGACACACTTCGTGATGGAGGAAGTGGGAGGGAGGGTCTCACACTGTCACAAAATGGCTTTTTTCAGAAGCTTAAATTGAGAGTCGGGAGATAGGGCACCGAGGGGAAGGAGAGGAGGGATGAGAAGTTGAGATTGAATAAACAGGAAGGGAAGTGAGCGGAAGGTGAGGAAAAGGGTGTGCCCCATTCTATGATGCGGGGAGAGCGGTTGTCAATGGTAACCATCACAAAATGGCCGCCGGCCAGGGTGAGATGGGCGATGATAGAGGGGAGAGCGAGGCGGACAGAGAGCGGAGTGTTTCAGGAGTGACGGGAGCCGAGAGTGGGAGAGGGCAACTCGTAACAAGGGAGCAAGAACTCGGGGGGTTCCCACGGGGGAGGAATGTGACCAAGGGAAGAGGCTAACACCGTTACACTCCCCTCCCCTCCTCAGTCTCGAAAGTCCTGCTTTGACTTTTCTTTCGGGCCAAGACACCGGTGGCTCGGCCCGAACCCTTCAGGCTGTCCCGTATAGGGGGACGTGTCGTCACTGGGGCCCGTCAAAGGCAGGAGTGGGCGCCGGCTTGCCGGAGAAGACGGAGGAGAGGTCTGCCGATGCGGGCTGGTTGGCGTGGATCACCACCATTTTCTAGAGGGAGGGGTCAGATTGAGGAGGGGCGGGGAGAAAGATAAGGTGAGGAGAGGAGATGAGACTCACTGCCCACTCCCTCAGACTCTCTGTCAGTCTCCTCTGGCCCCTCTTCTCTCTCCATCTCTTCCCCCACCTCTCTCTCCACACTCTATCCTCCTCTCTCCACCCCTCTCCCCACCCTATCCTCCTCTCTCTACCCCTCTCCCCACCATTTATTCCTTTTCTGCCCCCATCTCTCTCTACCCCTCCCGCTCTCTTGCTCCCTCCCCATCATTTCCCCCATCTCTTCTACTCATGCCCCATCCCTCGCCGCCTACAACACTCCCGTGCACAGGAAGATCCCACTCACCACTGGAGGCTGTACGGCGCAGTATTCGAGGTCCCTGCAGTTGGCGATGGCCGTGAGGACGGACATCACCAGCGAGACCAGGCAGTTGACCAGCAAATCATCGTGATCCTGCTGACAAACCTCTGCGAGATTGGGTGTTTCGCGGAAGGGCAGAACGGAGGGAGCATGGGAGGGGGGAGAGAGCCAGACAGAAAGTCAGGAGTGGAGAGGGGGGGAGAGAGAGAAATGGGGTGAGAGTAGAGGAGAGAGAGAGAGAGAGAGAGAGAGAGAGAGAGAGAGAGAGAGAGAGAGAGAGAGAGAGGGGGGGGGGAGGGAGAGAGAGAGGGGGGGGGAGGGAGGGAGGGAGGGGCTTGGGTGAAGATAGCCGGGGAAGAGAGAGCAGTAAGGGAGAGTGTGTATAGGGGTAGGCGGAGGTGGGGAGACCCAGACTGGGAGGAAGAGAAGGGTGAGGAAGAGAGCGGGTGGGTGAGAGAGAGATGAGGTAGGGAAGTGGGAGAAAGAAGAAAGGTGGCAAAGGACAGTTGATAGAGGGAGTGACATGAGTCAGATGGGGAGAGAGAGGGGTGAGAGGCAGGAGATGAGAGAGGTCGGACAGGGAGGGGAGAGAAAGGTGGAAAACAGAGGGGGCAGAGACAGAGAGGGTGAGACATGAACAGGGTGGGAGGCGGAGAGGGGTGAGAAACAGAGAACTTTAGCCTTCGATTAACGGAACGCGTCAAGTTTCGGTTTATAACCATGTAACAATTACAGCACGGAATCAGGCCATCTCGGCCCTTCTAGTCCATGCCAAACGATTACTTCTCACCTAGTCCCTCCGACCTGCACTCAGCCCATAACCCTCCATTCCTTCCCTGTCCATATACCTATCCAATTTTACTTTAAGTGACAATACCGAAACTGCCTCTACCACTTCTACTGGAAACTCGTTCAACACAGCTACCACTCTCTGAATAAAGAAGTTCCCCCTCGTGTTCCCCCTAAACATTTGCCCCTTAACTCTCAATTCATGTCCTCTTGTTTGAATCTCCCCTACTCTCAATGGAAAAAGCCTATTCACTCCAACTTTATCTATCCTCCTCATAATTTTAAGTACCTCTATCAAGTCCCCCCTCAACCTTCTACGCTCCAAAGAATAAAGACCTAACTTGTTCAACCTTTCCCTATAACGTAGTTGCTGAAACCCAGGTAACATTCTAGTAAGTCTCCTCTGTACTCTCTCTAATTTGTTGAAATCTTTCCTATGATTCGGTGACCAGAACTGTAAACAATACTCCAAATTACGCCTCACCAATGCCTTGTAGAATTTTAACATTACATCCTAACTCATATACTCAATGTTCTGATTTATAAAGGCCAGCCTACCAAAAGCTTTCTTCACCACCCTATCCACATGAGATTCTATCTTCAGGGAACTATGCACCATTATTCCTAGATTCCTGGATTTTCCTAGATTTATGGTTCCCTGGAAGTGGGGTCACAGGCAGACGGGGCGGTGAAGGCGGCGTTTAGCATGACCGCCATCTTCGGACAGGGCACCGTGGACCGGAGGCGGGAGCTCACGAGGATTTACGACGGTGTCGCCGGGACTCGAGAGGCTGAGTTACGGAGAGAGGTCGGGCAGGTAAGGACTTCATTCCCTGGAGCGTAGTGGGACCTTACAGAGGTGTGAAAACCACGAGGGGCACAGATAGGGTGAATGTGAACAGACTTTTCCCCAGGGTCGCGGAATCTTGAACCAGAGGGCACAGATTTTAGAGATTTAATAGGGGACCCGAGGGGAAACTTTTTCGCCCAGAGGGTAGTCCGTCTGTGGAAGGAGCTGCCAGAGGAAGTGGTCGGGGCAGGTACATTAACGACACTCGGACAGGGACACGGACAGGAAAGGTTTACAGGGGTACGGGTGGTCCGTCTGTGGGAGGAGCTGCCGGAGGAAGTGGTCGAGGCAGGTACATTAACGACACTCGGACAGAGACACAGATAGGAAAGGTTTAGACGGATACGTGTGGTCCGTCTGTGGAAGGAGCCGCCAGTGGAAGTGGTCGGGGCAGGTACATTAACGACACTCGGACAGGGACACGGACAGGAAAGGTTTACAGGGGTACGGGTGGTCCGTCTGTGGGAGGAGCTGCCGGAGGAAGTGGTCGAGGCAGGTACATTAACGACACTCGGACAGGGACACAGATAGGAAAGGTTTAGACGGATACGGGTGGTCCGTCTGTGGAAGGAGCTGCCAGTGGAAGTGGTCGGGGCAGGTACATTAACGTCACTCGGACAGGGAAGGTTTAAAGAGATACGGGTGGTCCGTCTGTGAAAGGAGCTGCCGGAGGAAGTGTTCGAGGCAGGTACATTATCGACAGTCGGACAGGGACACGGATAGGAAAGGTTTAGACGGATACGGGTGGTCCGTCTGTAGAAGGAGCTGCCAGAGGAAGTGGACGGAGCTTAACGACACTCGGACAGGGACACGGATAGGAAAGGTTTAGAGGGATACGGGTGGTCCGTCTATGGAAGGAGCTGCCGGAGGAAGTGGTCGAGGGAGGGAGGGGGGAGGAGTGGAGAAAGAGGCCGCTACAACAGAGGGGAGGGAGGGTTCGGAGGAGGCTTGGCATGGAGAGAGGGAGACCTACAGCGAGGGGAGCAAGGTTGCGCCACGGGAGATGGGGAAGGCCGTGGGTGCGAGGTGGGGGTGTGTTGATGAGGGCTGGCTCGCTAGCGTGTGTGTGTGTGTTGGGGGGCGGGCGAAACACTTCACCATCCGGCATCCAGTGTAGCAGTATCCGATGCAGGGGAAGATGCGGACGTTCAGCGAGTACAGGATGACGGCGGGAGTGCAGGCGAGGGCGCAGATCACATTCGCAACCAGGCAGGCGATGGTCTGCCGTAGAGAGAGAGAGAGAGAGATAAATTGAGAAGAGACGGGGTGGGGGAGGAGAGAGAGAAAGAGAGGTGGGGAGATACAAAGAGTGAGAGAGATGCGTTTGAAAGGGACAGTGGATGTGAGAGAGAGGGGAGACAAACTGAACAGGGAAAGCAGCGAGTGAAGGGGAGAAGCGGAGGAGTGTGTGTGGAAAGGGTGCGGGAGGACGGACAGAGAGAGAGAGTGGGAGAGGAATTGAAAAGGGAGGAGAGACAGAGAGGGAAGGTAGAGAGTGGGTGAGAGACAGAGAGGGATGAAGAAAGAGAGGGGGACGGTGGTAGAGAGAGATGAGACGGGGGGCGATGGAGAGAGAGAGGGAGGGAAGAGAGAGAGAGCCAGAAAGTAGAAAGGAAGAGGAGATAGGAACAGGGAGAGAGAGAGAAATTGGAAGGGACGTGGGGGGGGGGGTGGTCGGGGTGAGAAAGACTTGTTTACTATGGTGAGGGAGGTGGGGGGAGGGTGAGGAAGACTTGTTTACTATGGTGTGGGAGGTGGAGTTATCTGATGGACAATGAATGTTTTTCCCTGCGGCTTGTTTTGAATAGAACACAGTACAGGCCCTTCAGCCCTCCATGTTGTGCCGACACATATAATCCTTAAAAAATAGTACTGAACCCACACTACCCCGTAACCCTCCATTTTTCATTTCATTTCATTTTTCAATCCTTTTATTGATCTTCCAATAAAGAATATACAAATCAGAGGAGGAGTTTAGCAAACAGATAATATAAAAGACATATAAACAGTAATACAAATCAGAACGTATATAATGTCAAAATCAGACAGGTAAAAATGTTACGCTGTTATATATACAACGGTCAAAAAAATTACAACTCCTCATAGCAATCATAAAAAAAGATTGGAATTTTTGTTTGATAAAGGGAACAAAAACCCCACTAACTAAACTGAAACAAAAAAAGAACGAAAAAAATAAAGAAAAAGAAAGATTGGGCAGTCCAATTGAGGATAAAATTTTTAAAAAGTGAGAGGAAAAAAATCCTTCCAGTTATCTCCGAACCTTCACCGATAAGGATTTTCCCGAAAGAGAATAAAGAAAATAAATAAATAAATAAATATATAATTAAATCCATTTTTCTTTCATCCATGTGCCTGTCCAAGAGGCTCATAAATACCCCTAATGTTTTAGCCTCCACCACCATCCCTGGCAAGTCATTCCAGGCACTCACAACCCTCTGTGTAAAAAACTTACCCCTGATGTCTGCCCTAAACTTCCCCTCTTTATTTTGTACTGATGCCCTCTGGTGTTTGCTGTTGGTGCCCTGGGAAACAGGGACTGATTATCCATCCTATCTATGCCTCTCATAATCTTGTAGACCTTTATCGTCCCCTCTCATTCTTCTACACTCCAAAGAGAAAAGTCCCAGCTCTGCTAATCTTACTTCATGTGACTTGTTCTCCAAACCAGGCAACACCCTGGTAAGTCTCCTCCGCACCCTCTCCATAGCTTCCACATCCTTCCTATAATGAGGTGACCGGAATTAAACACAATACTCTAAGTGCGGTCTCACCAGAGGTTTGTAGAGTTGCAATATACAAGGGCACAGTCAGAGTCGAGATGGCTTCGGTCAATGAAATGCACCAGTGCGTGGGGTGGCTGATTTAAACATTCAGGAGTTTAAAAGGGGTGAGTGGAGATCGATCCAGAGTGTTGATAAATGACTCTCACAAGCGCTGCAGCGAGAAAAAGTTTGCAGAGAGGAGAGGAAGGTTTGAAACAGAGAAAACCTAGTGACAAAGAGATCTCTGATTGGACACTCCCTCCAAGTAGCCTGTGAGGGGTGAGTTCGATTCCGTTCGAATACGGAAGTGTGATTGTCAGACCGTTAATCCTCAGGAGTGGATTCTCTGGTGAGGCGGAAGCCATTGTGAATACCACTTGCGTGTTTACCCTTGTCTGGGCGTGATAGTTCACTGAAGAAGGCAAATCACTGTTGGAGTTACTTCGTACGTCGTGGAACTGGACCAGTGGCTGTCACTGTGTGGGAAGTACCGCTGTGTTTAACCCCTGCCTGGGTCAGTAGCTTTACCACCTGAAGACGGTACCCATGGTGTAGTCAACATTTGGCTCACCTGAAGGATACAGAGAGCAACGGGAAGATCAGCGACACCTGTTTATTCGGATTACAAATACCTCTGTCTCTCGCCTCAGTTCTGTGGACTGAACAGAACTTTCTTACGTACCATCGTAAGACTGTAACTCCTGCCACTGAGCTTGAATGAGATTGAGAACTATATTTATACCTATATATATGCATAACATTGCTAACTCTTGGGCTACATCCACACTAGACCGGATAATTTTGAAAACGCCGGTTTCGCGTAAAAACGATAGGCGTCCACACTATGCGTTTTTGAAAATATCTCTATCCACACTGAAACGGAGATTTCGGCGAATCTCCTCCTGCTGCGCACGCGCAGGACACATCTACTGAAAACAAGCGACATGTTTGGTGTCGAATCTCTCCGTAGAAGTGCGGGTTTGTGTAGTTACAGACTAGAAAAACTTAAAACGACGGACAGCCGTTAGCTCACTCGCAGGAAAACCTAAAAACAAATACTGGAACGTGCGGCAGCAACCGACAGGGAGTTCAACGAAAGATTGACCAGGCTGAGGACGAACATTGAAAGACTGACTAATTCTGTTGCGTTAACAAAGCCCCTTGTTGAACGTATAAAACATGTCTGCATCAGTGTTATCTTGTTTTTCCATACAATGTTATATTAGGCTGTTACACATCCATTGTCAGAGAAGTACTTGCATAAGGAGGTAAACCACCTTCATACGAGCAAGGACAGAAAACAGAGCAAAGTGAGTATACTGTCACGTAGCTGTGACCGGGTTACCAAACCAGCAGGGATGGAA
>NW_027332030.1:110000-239633 GCF_048418815.1 Hemitrygon akajei | reverse complement strand
CGCACTGCCATCCCCCGGGTATAACAATCTTAAGCAACCAAAGGGCACTGTATTATTGACAATCAATCGGTAAATTGGTTTATTATTGTCACATACACCACTGTAAAATGGAAAACTTTTCTGCATGCGATCCAAATAGATCATTACATCACATCGGTGCAATGAGGTCGTACAAGGAAAAACGGAACAGAATAGTTCAGGGAAACAGTGTTTCAGTTGCCGAGAAAATGCAGTGCAGGCAGACGATAAGGTAGAAGGTCAAAGGATCATTGGGAGGTCAGCGTTGAGTTTTTTTTGGGACTATGATCCTAAACTGTAGAATTCAACACCTTAAACTACAGTACTGTGCAGGTCTAAGGTGTATATTAGGACTGACACATTTTGTCTTTTATTTTCTAGTTTGCACTTTATCCCGTTGTGATGCGGTGTGAACGGCATCGTCTGGATGAAAGGTGCTTTATAAATAAGTTATTATTATTATTATTATTATTATTATTATTATTATTATTATTATTATTATCATCATCATCATCATCATCATCATCATCATCATCATCATCTTAGCCTAAACTGGTAAAACTTGAGGTACAGGCATTGCCAAGCACAGTCATGTCTCAATTGATAGGAGAATTCAGACTATTTTCGTGGTGTATAGTATTGAAGGTTTTCGAAGATTTACACAAGTATTGCCGTGAGGGCCTAATTTATTAATACTATTCTGTAAAGCCTTCAGGATGATACCAGTTAATGATATTACAATTGGGATAACGAATACCCTGTTCGTGTTCCATAGTCATTCATTTTGTCCTTTTAATTCAACATATTTCTGGCATTGTTTTACTAATTCATTTCTGTAAGTTATGTGTGTTTGAAATGGCTATATATATATTTAAAAAGTTGCTTTTGCTTGTTTATTCTGTAAAATTACATCCGAACGCATATCATGGATTATGCTATCTGAAATAATGATCGGACGCAGTATGATATGAAGGACTCCGATAGGACTCTAAAAGTGGAGCAGGCTTGTACTTACTGTAAGTTGTGGTGTTTTTCATTAGTTGTAGTTTAAGCAATGTTTTTGTGAATGTTCTCCACCACTTGATTGTGGTTGTGCAAGTAATGAGATTCAGTTAAACTACTGCAGGATCTTGTAAAATCGGATTGTTTCTAGTTTCTCTTGTAATTTTCAGCATACATCGTCTTGAACCTATTGGTCGTTTATTCTGTATTTTTGATAACTACATGTGTTAACAACCTTGTCCTGTATTGCGACAATGATCCCTTTTGTTTCTGGGAAGAGTTCTCCAACTCTGAGCGAGGGGTTCGACGCTTCCTTGTCGACATCTAGTCGGCTCAGATCGTGTGGCTGTCTTCCGAGGGGAGTCAGACTCTTCCATTGGTTAGCGTTTTATGATAGCTTCTTAATTTTTTATGGGTTAAGCTTTCATTTTCGTTCAGTGATGTGTACCCCTTATTGGATTTGCATATGCTTGTACGGAGTGCTGAATCCTGCTTGCGTTATAAAAATATGTCAATAGAGCTAATTGTGGATTTAAGAAAAGGCGAGATGAGAGAACACAACACACCAGTCCTCATAAAGGTATCTGATGTGGAAAGAGTGAACAATTCCAAATTCCTGGCTGTCAGTATCTCCCAATATCTAACCTGGACCCAATATATCGATGCAGCTACAAAGAAGGCACAACAGTGACTATATTTCATCAGGAGTTTCCAACATCACTCGAATATTTCTACAGGTGTAACTTGGAGAACATTGTAACTGGCTGCATCACCGTCTGGTTCACGGGGACTACTGTACAGGATCGGAGTAAGGTGCACACTCAACGATTCAGGAATAACTTCTCCTCTGACTTCCAGTTTCTGAATGGACATCGAACCCATCGATACTGTTTCACTAATCTCTTTTTAAATTTCTATTTCTGCACTACTTATTTAGTTTAATATTTCATATAATCACACAGACATGCATAGCTCTATATGTTCAACTTCCAGGCCCTGAAGCCGCTTTGCTGCTCAGCCAGATCCACTGTCTGACAGGCCACATGTCTCGAATGGATAACTCCAGGTTACCGAAAGCAGTACTATACGGAGAACTCTCTCAGGGCAAGAGAGATCGTGGTGCCCCGCGCAGGAGGTACAAGGACCAAATTAAGCAGAGGCTCTCTCAGGCAAATATGGAGGTCAATGAGTGGCAGCCGCTGATCGACGGAAAAGCCAAGAATTTTGAGGAACCCAGAAGAGCGACTGCTGAAAAGAAGAGGGGATGCAAGAAGGATCCAACTACCCAAGCGCCTGCATCCCAGCTGTCCCTCTGTCCCAAATGCTCCCGGGTCTGCAGATCCAGAATTGGCCCCTACAGTCACCAACAATCGTGTCATCATCCAGTGCCACCACCCTCCCCCCCCACCTCCCCCACCCCACACACACAGAGACACACACGCAAACCTATTTGGGAAGAGAACAGGATTTAGGGTATGTTCCATGATCACTAATGCTTGGTGGAACCCCGGAATGTCCATTCCCTCAAATCCTTTGTTCCCCAGATCTGGAGTACCTGGTGCTTCTGTGTAAACCTTTCTAGCTGCCAAGGGAGTTCCCGGCTGTTATTATCACAGCTGTGTAATAACAACATCCCCCAGTTGTGTGTTATTGTCATAGAGGGAGGATGATTCCATTCAGAAGTCGGTCAGGACTCCCAAACCACAAAATTTGTACCAACAGTTCCGTGCGAACAGCACTTGCCGTGTGACCGACTGCTTACAATGCCGGTGATCAGCAGGAGCTCAAGAAATTCAGCTCTGATCTATGCAAAGTTATCCAGGCAGCGAAACGACAATACAGAGATCGTATTCAGGCACAGCTCTCCACCAACAACACACACAGCTTATGGCAAGGTCTGTACATCAATGCAGACTTCAGAGCTAAGTGCAGTGGTGCTGCCAACATCGCTGCCTGTCTCCCAGAGGATCTAAGCCTCTTTACGCTCGGTTTGATATCGCCAACACTGAGCCCCCGAGGAGAGCCGACAAAGCGACCTGCACATTGGTCATCTCTGAGGCTGAAGTTTGCAGGTGTTTCCAACGAGTGGACAGTCGCAAGGTTGAAGGACCGGACGGCATCCCAGGGCGGGTACTCAGGATGCGCGCGGCACAACTGGAAGGTGTATTTACGGATATTTTTAATCTCATCCTCTTCCACTGTAGAGTTCCCTCCTGCTTCAAATCATCCATCACTGTTCCTGTACCTAAAACGACGAAGGTAACATGCCTGAACGTTCGGAGTCCTGTCGCACTCACCTCAGTAATAAGCTAATGCTTTGAGAGGCTGGTCCTGGACTACATCTGCCGAATGCTGTCACCCACACTGGACCCCCTACAATTCACCTACCAACACAACCGATCAACAGATGACACAATAGCCACTGCTCTGCACACCTCTTTAAACATCTGGAGAAGAGGGATGCTTATGTGAGAATGATGTTATTAGACTACAGTTCAGCATTCAATACCATCATTCCCTCCAGGCTTGACAAGAAGCTCAGAGGCCTCGGCCATGACCCTGCCTTGTGCAGCTGGATCCTGGACTTCCTGTCAGATCGCCAGCAGGTGGTAAGAGTGGGCTCCCTCATCTCTGCCCCTCTGCTCCTCAACACAGGAGCCCCTCAGGGATGTGTCCTAAGCTCCCTCCTTTACTCTCTGTATGCGCATGACTGTGTCGCCACCCACAGCTCCAATCTGCTAATTAAATTTGCTGAGGATACTATATTTATTGGCCAAATCTCAAGTAATAACGAGGCAGCCTACACAGAAGAAGTCATCAGCCTGACACAGTGGTGTCAAGAAAACAAATTCTCCCTCAATGTCGCAAAAACAAAGGAGCTGGATGCAATGTCGCAAAGACAAGAGGAATGGAGATAGGCTAACCCCCACTGATATCAATGGATCTGGGGTTGAGACAGTGAACAGCTTTAAGTTCCTTGGCATTCACATCACTGAGGACCTCACGTGGTCTGTACACATCAATTGTGTGGTGAAAAAAGGCACAACGGCACCTCTTTCACCTCAGATAGAACCAAAGAACCGTAGAACATTACAGCACAGAAACAGGCCCTTTGGCCCTTCCTGGCTGTGCCAAATCATTTTTCTGCCTAGTCGCACTGACCAGCACCTGGCCCATATCCCTCCATACACCTCTCATCCATATACCTGTCCAGGTTTTTCTTAAATGTCAAAAGTGAGCCCGCATTCACCACTTCAGCTGGCAGCTCATTCCACACTCCCACCACTCTCTGCGTGAAGAGGCACCTTCCCCAATGTTCCCTTTAAACTTTCCCCCTTCACCCTTAACCCATAACCCATTTTTTTTCTCCCCTAGCCTCAGTGGAAAAAGCCTGCTTGTATTCCCTCTATCTATTCCCATCATAATTTTATACACCTCTATCAAATCACTTCTCATTCTCCTACATGCCAGGGAATAAAGTCCTAACCTATCCAAACCTTCTCTGTAACTCAATTTCTCAAATCCCGGCAACATCTTTGTAAACCTTCTCTGCACTCTTTCAACCTTATTCATATCCTTCCTGTAATTAGGTGACCAAAACTGCATACAATACTCCAAATTCGGTCTCGCCAATACAACCTCAACATTACATTTCAACTCTTATACTCAGTACTTTGATTTATAAAGGCCAATGTACCAAAAGCTCTCTTTACGACCCTATCTACTTGTGACGCCACTTTTAGGGAATTATGTATCCATGCTCCCAGATCCCTCTGTTCTACTGCCCTCCTCTGTGTTCTGTCATTTACCTTGTATGTTCTAATTTGGTTTGACCATCCGAAGTGCAATACCTCACACTTGTCCGCATTAAACTCCATCTGCCATTTTTCAGCCCATTCCTCCAACTGGTCCAAATCCCTCTGCAAGCTTTGAAAACCTTCCTCACAGTCCACTACAACTCCAATCTTTGTATCATCAGCAAATTTGCTGATCCAATTTGCCACATTCTCATCCAGATCATTGATATAGATGACAAATAACAATGGACCCAGCACTGATCCCTGTGGCACACCACTAGTCACAGGCTTCCACTCAGAGTAGCAATCCTCCACTACCGCTCTCTGGCTTCTCCCATTGAGCCAATGTCTAATCCGATTTACTACCTCTCCATGTATACCTAGCGACTGAATCTTACTAACTAACCTCCCATGCGGAACCTTGCCAAAAAGCCTTACTGAAGTCCATGTATACAACATCCACTGCCTGCCCTTCATCCACTTTCCTGGAAACTTCCTCGAAAAGCTCTGATAGATTGGTTAAACATGACCTACCACGCATAAACCCATACTGACTTTTTCTAATAAGTCCCTGTCTATCGAAGTACCTGGAGACCTTATCTCTTAGTATTCCTTCCAATAATTTACCTACTACCGATGTCAAAATTACCGGCCTATAATTTCATGGCTTACTTTTTGAGCCTTTTTTAAACAACGGAACTACATGAGCTATCCTCGAATCCTCTGGCACCCGGTCTGTGGATATCGACATAATATGTATGCCAGGGCCACTGCAATTTCATCATTAGTCTCCTTCAAGGTCCGAGGGAATACCCTGTCAGGTCCTGGGGATTTATCTACTCTGATTTGCCTCAAGACAGCAAGTACCTCTTCCTCTTTAATCTGTATAAGTTCCATGACCTCCCTACTTGTTTGCCTTGTTTCCATAGACTCCATCCCAGTTTCCTTAGTAAATACAGATGCAAAATACCCATTTAAGATCTCCCCCATTTCTTTTGGTTCCATACATAGCCGACCACTCTGATCTTCAAGAGGACCAATTTTATCCTTTACTATCCTTTTGCTCTTAACATACCTGCAGACGTTCTTAAAATTATCGTTCACCCTGACTGCCAAAGCAACCTCATGTCTTCTTTTAGCCCTCCTGATTTCTTTCTTAAGTATTTTCTTACTCTTTGTATACTCCTTAAGCATCTTATTTCCTCCCTGTTGTCTATACATGTTATACATCTCTCTCTTCTTCTTTATCAGAGTTCCAATATCCCTCGATAACCAAGGCTTTTTATTCCTATTAATTTTGGGTTCAACCATGACAGGAACATACAAACTCTACACTCTCAAAATTTCTCCTTTGAAGGCCTCCCACTTACCAATCACATCCTTGCCAGAGAACAACCTGTACCAATCTACGACTTTTAAATCCCTTCTCATGTCTTCAAATTTGGCCTTTTTCCAGTTTTAGAACATCAACCCGAGGACCAGAGCTATCTTTATCCATGATCAAGTTGAAACTAATGACGTTATTATCACTGGAACGAAAATGTTCCCCTACACACACTTCCGTCACCTGCCCTAACTCATTTCCTAATCGGAGATCTAATATTGCATCCTCCCTAGTTGGTACATCTATATATTGATTTAGAAAACTTTCCTGAACACATGTTGCAAACTCTAACCCATCTAGACCTTTAACAGGATGGGAGTCCCAATCAATGTGTGGAAAATTAAAATCCTCTACAATCACAAATCTCTGTCTCCTGCAGTTGTCTGTTATCTCTCTGCAGATTTGCTCCTCCAATTCTCGCTGACTATTGGGTAATCCATAATACAACCCTATTAATGTGGTCATACCTTCCTGTTACTCAGCTCCACCCATAGGGCCTCAGTAGACAAGCCCTCTAATCTGTCCTGCCGAAGTACTGCTGTAATATTTTTCCTTACTAGCAAGGCCACCACCCACCCTTTATCTGTCTCTATCACGTCTGAAACATTGGAACCCTGGAACATTGAGCTGCCAGTCCTGCCCCTCCTGTAGCCAAGTTTCTGTAATGGCTATGATGTCATAATTCTATGTGTCAATCCAGGCCCTCAGCTCGTCTGCCTTTCCCACAATACTCCACGCTTTGAAATATACACACCTCAGAAGATTATTACCATCACACACAACCTTGCTATTTGTGGCTTTGCATGAACTACTAACATTATTTATTTTTACCACCGTTCCACTATCTACTCTGGCACTCTGGTTCCCATCCCTCTGCCAATCTAGTTTAAACCCTCCCCAATAACACTAGTAAACCTCCCTGCAAGTATATTGGTCCCCTTGTAGTTCAGGTGTAACCCGTCTCTCTTGTACAGGTCCCACCTGCCCCAGAAGAGGTCCTGATGATCTAGAAATCTGAAACCCTGCCCGCTACACCAGTTTCTCAGCCAGGTGTTCATTTGCCAGAGCATCGCACTCTTACCCTCATTGGCATGTGGCACAGGAAGCAATCCGGAGATTACTATCATCTATGTCCTGTTTTTCAACTTCCTACCAAGCTCTCTGTACTCACTCTTCAGGACATCCTGACTCTTTCTACCTATGGCATTGGTACCGATGTGTACCACGAAATTTGGCTGATCACCCTCCCACCTCAGAATGCTGTGCAGTCGATCAGAGACATCCCTGACCCTGGCACCCGGGAGGCAACAAACCATCCGGGAGTCTCTGTCACGACCATAGAAACTCCTGTCTGTACCCCTGACTATGGAGTCCCCTATCACTACCGCTCTCCTCTTCTTCCTCCCGGATTCAGATTCAGTGTCAGAGATCCAGCTGCCGCAGTTTGTCCCAGGTAAGCCTTCCCCCCAACAGTATCCAAATTGGTATACCTATTTTGGAGGGGAATGGCAACAGAAGAACCCTGCATTAACTGCCCTTTCCCTTTCCCTCGCCTGACGGTAACCCAATTACCTGTACCCTGTTCCTTAGGTGTAACTACCTCGTGGAAGCTACTATCTATAAACTGCTCAGTCTTTCGAATGCTCCGGACGTCATCCATCTCCTGCTCCAGTTCCCTAACGCGGTCTGTTAGGAGCTGCAGCTGGATGCACTTATTGCAGGTATCGTCAGGGACACCGGATGTCTCCCTGACTTCCCACATCCTGCAAGAGGAGCATTCCAACATCCTGCCTGGCATATTCTCTAGTCTGAACAAAAAAAAAAAAAGAAAAACAGAAAAACAGACGGTTGAGATGGTTGAGGACATTTGGGATGGGCCCGTAAATGCTAACGATTTTCTATAGGGGCACAATTTTGTGCATCCTGACTGGTAGCTTCACTGCCTTGTGTGGGAACTGTACTTCTCTCAATCGCAGGACTCTGCAGAGAGTGGTGCGGACAGCCCAGTGCATATGTAGATGTGAACTTCCTACTATTCAGGTCATTTCAGAGACAAGGGGGTAAAAAGTGCCCGAAGGATCATTCTGGACCCAAGTCTCACCAAGCACAAACTGTTCCAGCTGCTACCATCCGGGAAATGGTACCGCAGCGTAAAAGCCAGGACCAACAGGCTCCGGGACAGCTTCTTCCACCAGGCCATCAGACTGATTAATTCACCCTGATACAATTCTATTTCCACAATTGTATACATAAATACAGACTCACTGCACACACTTTACTGTAATCGTGCTGCTGGCGCAGAAAAACAATTTTCACGACATGTGTCCGTGATATTAACCCTGATCCTGAGAATTTCTATCTGGCTGTTGTCTCATTTTTTTTAGATCTGTTATTGATCATCCTCATACTGTCCTCGTTCATATCAGTCTACACGCGTTCCAGAGCACATGGTGTTTTCCAGAAATTGCTATTTAAATTCTTATTTTTCTTTGCATATTTCCAGATCCGTTTCAGAGCAGGATATTATACCAAACCAATACGTCAATATGGGCACAGTGAGTGTTTACTACCTTCGTTATATTTTTACTGTTCAGCTCTGTTTGGCAGATTTTCTTGGTCCTCGATGTAAATTCAAAGTTTGTTCAGCCTTGCAGTAAATTCAGATTTTCTTCAGCCTTGAAGTAAATTTTGTTGGAAGGTTTTCCTTTATCACACGATTATCTATTTTCTTTGCTTATTGATGTCCTAAATATACGTTTCATATTCTGTTGCATTGTATCCTGATGCTCTGTTTGATATTCTACCGATTCTATTGCACCTTCCTTTATGTTTGATCATGTTCTGTACCTTCCTAGTCTAAAGTTCATGCTTATATATTTGGAAATTAGTTCCATTATTTGAATTATTTGTTTCAGCTTTACTGATGCAAGAACAAATAATTTAAAATCATCAATGTATAACTGTGTCAAGGTATAATTCGTATTTTTTTCTGATTAGATACCTGATTTTGTCTGTTTCAGTAAATTATGAGTGGGCTTAAAGCTAGACAAAACCATAATGGGCTTAGCGAGTCTCTCTGGAAAATCCCTCCATTTATTTTGATAGTGGTCGTTGTTCCTTTGCGGTTGTTAATAGGACGTTTATTTTACGCGAATGCTTCATCAGATGTTGCAGAAATTTCACAAGTATTGTATGAATGTTATATATATTTGGAACTTCTCTTAAACACACAAGGAACAGAATCAGATTTGTTTTTTTTTGATAGACAATATAACACTGAAAGATTTCTGCTTTCCACAGGGTTTGAAATAGAATTACATAATCTTTTATCTGTTTTTCAAACCCGAACGGTATTCTGTCTGCTGTCCTGTGAGTATATTGTGGTTATCTAAGTTGTTATCTGGGTTGTTATTAGCTACGGGATGTACGATGCTATGATTTTAGATATAAAATTGTCTTATTATTATTAAGTGCTAATAATAACATAGTAGGGTAGGTGACCATTTAGTAGTCTTATAAATGCAGAATAAAGCTGTCGTTGAGACTGGTGGTACATACCTACAGCCTTTTATATGTTCTGCCCCATGGGAGTATGACAGAGAGGATGTATGAGGTGGTTCAGTAGCAAGGCTTTGGGTCGGATTTGTATCTTGCCAGCTTGATTGAGTTCCTCCAGGAGGTGACAAAGGTGATGGATGAAGTTACACATGGAAATTGTCTACTTGTATCCTGGTAGAGTCTTTGACGAGATCCCACATGGGAGGTTCATACAGAAAATTAACATGCTTGAGAACTGTGGGGAATTGTCCTGGCTGCCGGGGACCCAAACGGGGATAAATTTATTTGCTGGCGGGTGGTGAATCGGTGAAATTATTGCCATAGACGTCTGAAGAAGACACCTCATTGAGTATATTTAAAATGCAGGTCGATATGTTCCTGATTAGGAAAAGTGTCAACGTTCACTGGGATAATGGGGTAGAGAGGAATTGAAGAGCAAATTCACTGAGCGGAATGATTTAATTCTGCTCCTGGATCTTACGGTTTTTGGGAGCATCTGGAGTATTGTGTTCACTTCTGATTGTCCAGCTCTTGGAAGGATTGGAGAGGGTGCAGAACAGGTTCATCAGGATGTTGCCTGGATTCGATGACATGTGCTACAAGTGGAGGTTTGATAAACTTGGTTTGTTTACTCTGTGGTAGAATAGAGATCTGACTGAGGTGTACAAGTTTGAGAGATAAGAGTTTGGGTCGACAGCCTTTATTTTGTTTGTTTATTTTTACATATGACTGGTGTCTAATGCCAGAGGGCATTTGGTTAAGGTGAGATGGGGAAAATTTACAGCAATTGCGGGTAGTCTTTTAACAGAGTTGTGGGTGCCTGGAATTTACTGTCTGGGTCAACATGGCTTTGTGAAGGGAAGGTCGTGCCTCACGAAGCTAATTGAGTTTTTTGAAGAGGTAGCAAAAAGCAATTGATGAAGGTACGGTAGTAGATGTGGTCTACATGGATTCAGCAGAACCAACAGCTGGATTAATAGAAAAATATATTGTAGAAATTCAGGCTGCAAAGAGAGATTCTTTGAATTGTTACTTGAATCCAGAGATCAGTGAATGATTAATGGCGAATTTTGATTCCCAAGTTTTGCCAAGTCACAGACAAACATTTGAGAAGTGCTTTGAACTGTGCATTTGATCACTCACCTATCAGCTGAGTGGGTAATTCAGATAATCCTTGGGCGATGTTCATGTATTCCTGTGGATCAGGACCTGTTTAAATATTTTAAAAAAACATCCATGGAAACAGCTAAAATAAATAAATTAACTAAAATGTTTATCTCAATGTGCTTTGTGTTCAGATCGTGTTTTTAACATACCGAGTTCCTGTATTTCCCTCAGTATTCTGTCCAACTTCGGTAACTCAGTCCTCCATGTCACAAAGGATTCCCACATCGCCCTCCGGGCCCGGGAGCCTTTGCCATTCACCAAACTGAGGAAGAGTCTGGAACTCTCTGTCCGGTTTCCCTTCTCTGTCAGTTCAGTGACTTTCTATAAAAGGAAACAATGAATTTATTGTGGAGCAGACAGACAGACATGGAGAATGTGCAGGAAAATATCTGTTCATGGTCCCGGTAGCTTCAGAACAGATGCAGTCACTGGGCTGCTGCCTCATCCTCCCTGGGTTCAGTCATTAACAGAGAAACAGTCACTGGAGGAAATTCTAAATCAATAGTGTGAAAGAATAAGGATTTACTGACACCCTGCAGTAGATGCAATGTGATTAATTTCCTCAGTCTGTCAATGTGCAGCATTACATCAACAAGATGTGACAACAAGAACGGAAGAGAGGGGAGAGAGAGAGAGCAAAAACAAATGGATGGCGGGCATCACTGAATCGTGGCTGACAAAAGTTTATAATTGGGTGCTTAAATCCAAGGATAAATATTGAATCGAAAATATACGCAGGTAGGTGAAAGTGTTGGGTCGAAGCTCCTGTCATTAAAAATGAAAAGTCCTGAGAAAGAGGTGATATCGGATTGGACGATGTAAATGTTAAGAAACTGCATAAGTAAAATGACCCTGATGATACAGGCCTGTTAACAGTAGCCAGGATGTGACCTACAAATTACAACAGGAGAGGGAAGAGACATGCAAAATGGTGAATGTGAAAATAGTCATGGGGAATTTCAATATGCAGGTAGCTTTGGAAAATCAGGTCAGTGCTGAATCCCGAGTGAGGGAATTTTTAGGATGCTTATGAGATGGCTTTTGAGAGAAGCCTATGGTTGATCCCAGTATAGGAAAGACGGATCTGAATTTGGTGTTGTGTATTGCACTAGATTTGTTTGGGGAGCTTCAGGTAAATAATCCCTTAAGAGGCAGTGATCATAAAATAGCAAAACTCACACTTCAGTTTGAGAGGGAGAAGGTAAAGTCAGATGGATCAGTGCGACAGTTGGATAAAGGAATTACAGAGGCATAGGGGAAGACCTGGGCAAAAATATATTCGAACATGACTAACAAGGACAATGGCAGAGCGGGAATGGCTAAAGCTTATCGGCGCAATTAAGAAGGTTCAGGACAAATGATCACAAAGATGAAGAATTATTCTAAAGGAAGGATAATCAACCATGGCTGACAAGATAGTCAAAGCAGCACAAAAGCAAAGGAGAGGGGGCATAATATTACAAAATATAGTAGAAAGCTGGAGGACTGGGATGCTTTTACAAACCAACAGAACCAATTAAAAAGCCGTAAGTAGAGAAAATATGGAAAATGAAGGTAGGCTAGCGAATAACGTAAAATAGCTCACCAAGAGGTCCGTCTGATATATGAAGAGTGAAGGAGAGGAAAGTGGATTTTGGGCCACTGGAAAATGACAGTGGAGAGGTACTGTCAGGGGACAAAGAAATGACAGAAGGTATTAGTAATTATTTTGCGTCAGTCTTCA
The DNA here is from genome assembly GCF_048418815.1 of Hemitrygon akajei. NCBI lineage: Eukaryota > Metazoa > Chordata > Chondrichthyes > Myliobatiformes > Dasyatidae > Hemitrygon > Hemitrygon akajei. The sequence continues at coordinate 226,984 of NW_027332030.1, read as the reverse complement.
CTGTACAAAATACACTAGAACGTGCCAGATATTTGAGAATGTCAGGTGGCAGAAGTGAGTGTATTTGCAATTATTAAGAAGAAGGCGCTCGGGAAGCTGAAAGTTCTGAAGATAGATGAGTCAGTTAAGTTCAGTTCAGTTTCTGTTTATTGTCATTTAGAAACCACAGAAGCAATGCAGTTAAAAAATGAGACAACGTTCCTCCAGAATGATATCACAAAAGCATATGACAAAACAGACTACACCAGAAAATTCACATAACGTTTTGTAATCCCCAAATCCATAGTCCAGAGAGGCTGCTGCGTATTAATATCGTGCTACCATCTTAGCGCGATCCCCGGAAAGGAGCTCCAAATACACCAGACAAAACAAGACTACCCAGACACACCAAGTTAGGAGACCAACTCTACCACCCAACAAACCAAAAACTAAAGCTACAAGACCTGATCAACTGCACTCGATTGCTTCTGAAATAGGAGGCTGAAGAGATTGTGGAGACATTAGTAATGATCACTCAAGAATCACTAGATTCTGGAAAGGTTCCGGAGGGACTGATCATTTTAAACTATAGGCCAATTAGTCTGATCAGCGTTGGAGAAGATGTCAGCAGTCGATAATTGAGGATAAGGTTTCGGGGTATTTGGACGCACATGATAAGAAAAAGGCCAACATCTATGGAAGGGAATCTTGCCTGACAGAATTGTTGGAATTTTTTGAGAGAACAGCATGCTGGGTCGACAACGGAGAGGCAGTGCAAGTTGTTTACTTGGACTTCCCGAGGACCTTTGACTAGGTACCGCACATGATGCCGTTTAACAAGACAGGGAACGACAGTATGACAAGAGTGATACCAGCATTGATAGAGGATCCATGATTTTCTCCAGACAGATTTTGTCTACTGTCAGGAAGCACAGAATGGGAACAAATTGGGATTTTTCTTGTTGGATGTTGGTGACCAATGGTGTTCTGCAGTGGTTGGTTTTGGGAGAATTCATTTTTCCGTTATGTCAATGATTTGAAGGCTTTATGGACAAGATTGCGCACGTTACGAAGATATGGGGAAGGACAGGAAGCGTTGAGGAAGCAGGGATTTTGCAGCAGGACATAAACCGATGAAACAATGGAGAAATCGGTGACAATTGGAATGTAGTATAGGGAGGTACATGGTCATACACTTTGCAGAAATAATGAAGACATAGACTATTTTTGAGAGTTCTAAAGAGTCTCTGGAGACATAGTGCAGGATTCCTTCCAGGTTGAATCGGTGTTAGGAAAGGCAAAAACAAATGTTAGCTTTCATCTTGAGAGGATGAGAATATAAGAACAAGCATTGGCCAGACCACACTTGCATATTATGAACGGTTTAGTCCCCTGATCAATGAAAATACGTGATGGCATTGTGGAAAGTCCAGAGAGGAATCGAAACTGACAGAACCAGTGATATTAAACCTGATTTTGATGTGAATGATTCCTGGATGTGCCTGTACTGGCTGGAATGTGGAAGGATGAGGGGAAATCTAATTGTAACCTGTGGAATATCGAAAGGCATTGAGAGGATGTGGAGATGATGTTTCAAAGTGGGGAAGTCTAGATCCAGACGGAACAGCCTCAGAATAGAGGGACGTCCATTTAGAACAGAGGTGAGAAGATTCTTCAGCCGAGGAGTAGTGAATCTGTAGAATTCATTGGCACAGACAGCTGCGGAGACCAGGACATTGAGTATATTTAAAACAGAGGTTGGTACCTTCTCGACTAGTCAGGTCAGCAAGTTTCACTGGGAGAAGGCGGGAGAATAGAGTTGAGAGGGATAGTAAATCACCCATGATGTAATGGCGGAGTAGGAAGATGGGCCTAATGGCCGACGTGTTTCGATACCTTATGGTCTTATGATGTGTAAAGACAACAGAAAATTAAGGAATGTCAGTGCGGCCGTCTTTTGATGGAGATCGCTACTGCCTGGCACTCATGCTGTAAAATGGTGATCACTTCCTGAATGCAGGCATGGGCTTCCTCATTTACTGAGGAATCATGAATTAAACATTTAACCGTCTTCAAGCAACATCTCTCTCTCTCTATCTCTGGCTATCCGTCCCATAGGGTGATGATGGTTCCTTTCAGTCAGTTAGTCGGGTGGTACCCCACTCCTCAGAAAGGAACCGTGTGCGTGAGTGGATTTTAGGTGAGTAGGGCGTTGCACCGGTCCAGATCCACCCTCTCGACATCCGCTCCCGGATCCAGCAGCCTGGTTGGGTCCAAGACGGCTGGGGGATGTTCTGTTGCAGTGAATGGCCAGACCAAGCTTCGATGCGAGGGATGCCCTTTCCGTGCTTGTTTTCTAGATGACCGTTGACCCTAACAGATGGGTCATCCGCCCTTAGACAGGTCTTGTTTTTCGTCCTGCAGGGTGTCTAGCCACCCTCCTCACCAGGTCAGCCTGGTGGGGGAGCTGGTTTAGTCACTGACCATCCGACCATGCGACAGGTAGTACTGGGTTACATGGTACCGGTAGCACTCAGACAAGTGGTCTGACCAGAACATACACCGATGATGGAATTAAGGTAATCGAGGATGCAACTGAACATGGATGAGCTTAGGACATTGCTCTGAGAGATAAGAGGAATGATGTCCCGGCTTTGAATGATTGATCTCCCAGAACAGTTAGCAGTAGGAAATTGGAAAGGTTTTCCATAACTCGAATAATGGACAACAATTATGCAATAAATCAGCATAATTCCCTGATGGTCCACTGCACTGTAAAATAATCCCTCAGTTTCACTGCTACCAGGTCTGAGCAGTTACAGTTGCTCAGCATCTGAGATGAGGTAGTAAACTGGATTATACACTGGCTTTTTGGAGGAATCCAGATCGTGACTATAGACTGTTGCATTTCTGATTGGCGCCTGTAACTCGTGTAGTGTCACGGGGATCGGCGCTGTGTCTGTTGTTGTTTGTCATCTATATCAATGATCTGGATGAAATTATGGTTAACAGTATCAGCAAATTTGCGGATGACACCAACATTGGGAAGGTGCAGTGGACAAAGAGGAAGACTACAAGAGCTTGCAGTGAGGTCTGGACCAACCGGAGAATGGGTTTAAAAGGGGCAGATGCAATATAATGCAGACAAATTGCACTTTGGAAGGGCCAAGCAGGGTAGATCTTACACAGTGACCGGTAGGTCACTGTAAAGTGCGGTAGAACAGAATGATCTGGGAATACAGGTCCATAAGTCATTGAAAGTGATGGCAAATGTGCTCAAGTTGTGGATCTGAAAGAAAGTTTCTTATCGCATTAACCTTCATAAATGAAAATATCGTGTACAGTAGATGGGATATGATGTTGCATAAGACGTTGGTGAGGACTAATTTGGATATTATCTGCAGTTCTGCTCACCTACCTACAGCACAGATGAAAGTAAGTTAGAAAGAGTACACAGAAATAAAAACAAGGATGTTGTCAGGACGAGAAGACCTAAGTTATAAGAAAAGAGTGACCGGGTTAGAACTTCATTAATTGGAACGTGGAAGACTGAGGGGAGATTTGAGAGAAGTTCACACAATTACATGGGGTATAGACAGGATAAATGCAGCAATATTTTGTACTGAGGTAAAGAGGTATTACAACAAGAGGTTATCAGCAAAGGGTGAAAGGTGAAAAGTTCAGGGGGTACAAAGGTGAAACTTGTTGACTCAGAGGGTGCTAAGAGTGTGAAACTAACTAGCTAGCAGCGCAAGTAGTGCAAGTGGTTAAAAGAAGTCTGGATAGATCCATGAATGATAAGGGTATAGTGCACTATGGCCTGGTGAAGGTCAATGGGAATACATAGTTAAGTAGTCCAGCATTGAATAGATGGGCCAACAGGCCTGATTCTGTGCTGTACTTTCCTATGACTATGACAAATCAGCCACACATTCTTTGGGAACTCACGGAGCCAAGACCAGATATGGTTAGCAGGTTTTCCTCTGTCAAGTACGGCGGTAAAGTCGGTTGTCTCAGTTTACAATCTGACAGTTTAATATTCGTCCTGGATTAGTGAGATGAGGTGAATCTGCCCGATGGTCCAAACAAGATTTGAAATTGGATTCAGACTGAATGCCTGTTCGAAGTCCAGATATGCAGTCACTGCTCTTATATCACACTGATAAATACAGCAGGTGAGAGAGGAAAAAAAAGCTGAGGCTGACCCTTTTGCTCCCAGTGCTCCCCACATTAACAGCTGAAACCAGATCTGCTGGAGACAAGTCAGAAATCAAAGTCTCCATCCCCAGGTGAATTCCCAGTCTCCATTCACGCCAAGAACGTGAAGGAGATTAATTTTGGTCACTATTCCCAGCAGTTCGGTGACAATACACAAACCACACTCACCTCATTTTCTTCTCTACTGAAATATCCCTCCTTTGTCAACATCCAACCAAGTCTCTCAACCTTTTCTTCAATTGCTTGTTTGAGTCTGTCTCTATAGAATTTTGTCAGATGGTACAGTCGATATTCGCCCCCCTCTTCTAGGAGGTCAGAGATTGTAAACTCTGGTTCTGTGAATATAAAAGGGAAAATGAAGGCTTGAACTGAAATATTCTTCGTTTCCGCAGCTCTCACCAAACACAACAAAAAAACATGACTTGAACCTGCCTACAGACACAAAAATGGATTGAATCCCAATCTCCAACACTAACCTTAAAACCTACCCAACAATGTTCTAGGCATTACGTAATAGAAGGACCGTATTTAATGCAAACCAGTCCATCCCCCATCCGACCCACTCACCTATTTCAATTTTGGATGGGCAATAAATGCTGGGACTGTCGGTAATATGCGCTTCCCAGAGATACTCTCTCCATCCTGGCGAATACAGTTCCCTTGATGCACATCTTAGAAATACTCTCTTATCTGGACAGCTGCCTTTCCTCCAATACACATCCTGGAAATCCTCAGAGCAGGTAGTACATTTCCTGTAGTGGGGTAACGGGTGCCCCACTACACTACATGTACTACACCCACACATTCCCCCTCCCTCTGACCAACCCTCCAACAAGGAATCGCTTTTACCCTCCTCCCTGCCACATTCTGCAAACACATCACCCTCATATTTCACACACCCGCTGCTTGTTGGGGACTTGAAAATTCCGTGCTCAATGAGCTTCCGAGCTGATAGGCAGTCGCCTCACTTGTGCCGGTTCCAGGGTCCTGATCGGTGTCTCTGATGTCACTGTCTCTGGGCTGACAGGCAGTCGCCTCACTTGTGCTGGTTCTAGGATCCTGATCGGTGTCTCTAACGCCACTGTCTCTGGGCTGACAGACAGTCGCTTCACTTGTGCCGGTTCCAGGTTCCTGATCGGTGTCTCTGGGCTGAATTTGCTCCACTTCCGCTGCGGCCGTACTGCATTCTGGGACATTGCTCTCAATCTGACCCTGCTTCGGTACATTGCTTCCCTTGTCCCGATCATCTTTCCCCGATGATCCACCTGGTAAAAACCTCCTCAGTACGTTCCGTAATCGTTTCGATTTCCTACCTGAAACAAATGATGAATTGCAGGTTATTGGAGTATGATTTAGATCTGAGCAAAACTGATTCCGACTGCAATGGAGCCGTGACTCTGGCTGACCAGATTTGGAGTGGGACTGTACTGGGTAATGTGAACCGTACATCCTGCTTGGTGACCATCCTGATAAGCCGGTGACTGGACATATTCACTCCCAGTAAAATAATAGGATAGACACAGTAATGCCAATCACTTAATTCACAGCAGTTGAATGATGACCACGGGATCTGAATGCAACGGTGTTGGGTGATACTGGGAAATTAAATAAATATATGACGTCAAATTTACCGGCCTGTAATTTCTCGGATTACTTCTTGATCCTTTTTTAAAAAAATGGAACAATATGAGCTATCCTTCAATCCTCCAGCACCTCACCCGTAGATACCGACATTTTAAATTTATCTGCCAGGGCCTCTGCAATTTCAACACTCGTCTCGTTCAAGTTCCGATGGAATACCCTATCAGGTCCTGGGGATTTATCTTCTCTGATTTGCCTCAAGATAACAAGCACCTCCTCCTCTTCAATCTGTATAGGTTCCATGACCTCACTACTTGTTTGCCTTAATTCCGTTCACTCCATGCCAGTTTCCTTAGTAAATAGAGATGCAAAAAACATGTTTAAGATCTCCCCCATTTCTTTTGGGCACATACATTGCCGACCACCCTGATCTACAAGAAGACCAGTTTTATCCCTTACTATGCTTTTGCTCTTAATATACTTGTAGACGCTCTTTGGATTACCCTTCACCTTGACTGCCAAAGCAACATCTTGTCTTCCTTTAGCCCTCCTGATTTCTTTCTTAAGTATTTTTGTACACTCTTTATACTCCTCAAGCACCTTATTTGCTCCTTGTTGCCTATACCTGTCATACATCTCTCTGTTCTTCTTTTTCAGAGTTCCAATATCCCTTGAGAACCAAGGTTCCTTATTCTTGTTCACTTTGCCTTTAATCCTGACAGGAACATACGAACTCTGCACTGTCAAAATGTCTCCTTTGAAGGTCTCCCACTTACCAATCACATCCTTGCAGAGAAAAACCTGTCCCAATCCACGTTTTTTAGATCCTTTTTCATTTCTTCAAATTTGGCCTTTTTCCAGTTTAGAACCTCAACCCGAGGACCAGATCTATCTTTATTCATCATCAAGTTGAAACTAATGGTATTATGATCACTGGAACCAAAGTGTTCCCCTACACACACTTCCGTCACCTGCCCTAACTCATTTCCTAATAGGAGATCTAATATTGCATCCTCCCTGGTTGGTACATCTATATATTGATTTAGAAAATTTTCCTGAACACATTTTACAAACTCTAACCCATCTAGACCTTTAACAGCAAGGGAGTCCTAATCAATGTGTGGAAAATTAAAACCCCTACCATCACAACTTTCTGTCTCCTGCAGTTGTCTGTTATCTCTGCGCAGATTTGCTCCTCCAATTCTCGCTGAATATTGGGTGGTCTATAATACAACCCCATTAATGTGGTCATACCTTTCCTGTTTCTCAGCTCCACCCATATGGCCTCGGTAGACAAGCCCCCTAATCTGTCCTGCCTGAGCACTGCTGTAACATTTTCCCTGACTAGCAATGCTACTTCCCCACCCTTCATTCCTCTGCCCCTACCACGTTTGAAATATTGGAACTCTGGAACATTAAGCTGTCAGTCCTGCCCCTCCTGTAGCCAAGTTTCACTAATGGCTATAATGTCGTAATTCCACGTGTCAATCCAGGCCCTCAGCTCGTCAGCGTTCGCCACAATACTCCTTGCATTGAAATAGACACCCCTCAGAAGATTATTACCATCTCCAAAGAGTCTTTCTGATTTTGCATGAACTTTTAACATTATTTATTTTCACCCCCGCTCCACTGTCTGCTCAGGAGCTCTGGTTCTATAGAATGGACTTGATTAAGCTGGAAAGAGTTTAGTGGAGAATGACAAATATGTCACTGGACTAGGATGTTGGGTTTTCAGTTATATGGTTCGTCTGGGAGCGTTTGCCCTGGATAATTGGAGCTTGAAGGGTGACCTTACACATATACTTAAAAATAATCAGGGGCGTAGATAGGGTAGATGGTCATAGTCTTATTCCCGGGGTAGAGGAGTCTAAGACTCGAGGGCAGAAATTTAATATGGACCGACGGGGCATTCATTCACGTGGCCGGTGATCGGTATCAATTACATGCAGCCAGAGGGGGCAGTAAACACAAATAATTTTAAAGTTGAGAGGATGTGGGCAGAGAAAAGGATAGAAGTCTTTAAGGGAAATTTGGGAAAAGCTGTGGGAAAACGGAGCAAGCACAAAAGACATTTGGATCAGCATGAATTAGCTGGGCCGACGGACCTGTGTCCAGGCTGTTATATCTGTTTTATTCCCCCCGGAATCAGAGTTGAGCAGAATCACAGTGCCCATTGGGGACTGAGACATTTGGTCATTGGCTATACCGGGTTTTCCATCAGAGATCCTGGGAATTTTAAATCCAGGTAGCAGATCATCTTAATAGGGAAATATTGAGAACTCACATTCACCATTTGTACACAGCGCAGACATGGATGCGGGTATTAAAATACTGAAGCAAACCGCATATTTATCCAGAATGAGATGTCATCTGATCCTCAGCCATTACCAATGCTGCCAATGTTCTCGGCTCGGCTACAGAAAACAGATTTCAGAAACTCCCCTCATCTCCTTTCCACAGCAGCCAAGAAAACCAGGAGGGAGTTGATAGCTGCCGTTCCAAAAACTGAAATGCTCGTTTATCACACAATCTCTGAATTCCTGGAAATGCTCCTACCATCTGGTTCTGAATTTTATAAATGAAAGTTGGAGATATCTTACACATCAGGGCCTGTCTCGAGGTGAAACAGAAACTGACCCAGGACTTTTACATAGACCACAAGCCCGCAATTGCATTCCTGTATTTCACTCACAGCCACCTGATCCAGGAGTACCTGCTCCTTTCACTTAGGTGAAGCTTTGAAACTCACTCAGGTGAGTGGAGTGATTCGACCATTATCGGTGTCAGGTCCCTGAGCTGGAACTCTTAGATTGATCAATTACATCAAGGCCGCTTTACCAGTGGGATCAATGATACAGCTTGATGAAAGTTTTCTGTGTCCAGTTAGCATCTGTGTAAGTTTGTTCATTTGTACTAGTGTGTGCCAACAGGACAGAAATTTAGTTAGAAAGATCCCAATGATCATACCTTTGTCCATTCTGTATCTGACTGACGATTGTTGATTGCCGACGTCTTGTTTACACTTTGGTCCTGGAGCCGGAAAGCTCCACCTGCTGGTGATAACCTGAATTACACACAAGCAGACAGTGAGTCAGAGAGAGTACGATTACAGTATTTGCAAATAACAGTATCGCCATCCAATATATTAGAGCATCCGTTGGCTTAGGGACAAAACATTCCCTGTTAACATGAACTCCCACACCATGTCTGTGTCTATTCAGTGCATCTACTGATAGAGTTACAGAGCAACAGAGCACAGATAGAGACCTTTCAGCCCAATGAGACAATGCTGACCACAGTGCTCACCGAGATGGTCCCAATTTCCTGTGATGGGCCCATTTCCCTCCTGGTCTCTTAACTCCATCTACACATCCCAACTGCTTCTGGAATTATACAATTGTGCCTGCCTCATCCACTTCCTCTGGCACGTCCCTCCACATAATCACCAGCCTCTGTATGAAACCGTTGCTGCTCGTGTTGGTTTTGGAATCTATTTACCACACCTCTGCCCATTTAGATCCCCTATAAGCTACCATAATCTTCACCGTGAACACCATCTACTAATTTTGTGCCATCTGCGAACTTACTGGTCAAGCCTTGTACATTCACATACAAATGTTTGTAGGATAGTAACTGTTCTGGAACATGGTGTTGCGTGTCCTGAGGCACCTGTACCTTCTACCTGATGGCAGCAGCGAGGAAAGTGCATTGCCTGGGCGGTGAGGATCTTTGATGATGGGTGCTGCTTTTCTACGGCAACATTTCATGTAGATAAACTCAATATTTGGGAGACCTTTACCCGTGACATACTGGACCAAATCCAGTATATTTTGAAGGATTTTCTTCTCAAACGCATTGGTGTTCCCCGACCAGTCCATAATGCAGCCAATCAGCAGACTTTCCACCACACATCTGCAGAGGTTTGCCAACGTTTCTGATGACATAACGAATCTCCACAGACTCCTGAGGAAGGAGAGGCATTGTCGTACTGTGTTCGCAATTATATTTATATGAAAGGTCCAGTACAGGAACTCTGAGAGTGACACCCAAGAATTTAAAGTTACTGACCCCCTCCAACTCTGATTCTCCAATGAGTACTGGCTCAAGGACCGCGGGCTTCCCTCTCCGGAATTCTACAATCAGTTTCTTGGTCCTATTGATATTGAGTGAGAGGTTGTTGTTATTACTCCACTCAGCCAAGTTTTCAGTCTCCCTCCTGTATGCTGATTCACCTCCCATTTTGATAGAGTCCACAACAGAGGTATCATCAGCAAACATATATGGTGGTAGAGCTGTACTTAGCCACACAGTCACAGATGCAAAGCGAGTAGAGCAGGGGGTTAAGTACACATCCCCGTGGTTCTCCTGTGCTGATGGAGATCGTGAAGGAGATGTTTTTGCAATCTGAACTGAGTGAGGTCTACAAGTGAGGAAATCCAGGATCCAATTGCACAAGTATGTATTGAGGTCAGGTCTTGGAGTTTGCTGAATAGTTTTGCGGGGATGGTGCTTTTAAAGGTACTCTGATAATTTTGACTTTGAACTTACTCAGCTTCCCGTATGAGGCAAATGACATCGAGCTGCAGCTCCAGTTCCTTAACTCATTCTCTGCGGAGTTGCTGCTTGGTGCACCTGGTGCAGATGTGGTTATCTGGGAGGCTGGAGATCTCCCAGAATTTCAGTAATTTCTCTTTTTTCATTTTAAACAATTCACAAACATCAACTGATTTCACAATGCTTGTGATGTCCTGAACAGATTTTGCTGAAATGCAATGCCCATATTCACTAGTTTTCTCTTCATTCCGATACATCAATGTTCACAACATCCATCCCCAATACCTCCGCACCTCACTGTCAATCTGTTACATCTCCTGCTGAGGTCACCTGACTCTTCACTGAGGGGCAGTGATCAGAGAACTAAAGAAAAAAAAAACAGGCAGCTCTCCTTCTTGTGGTGTTACTGAACAGTGGCTCACCAAAGATAACCGAAAAAGCAAATAACAAAGCTTTACATCATGTACTGTAAGTTTAATTATGAGCAAGAGTAATGCGGCAACATTCTATAATAATGAAATTGAAGGTGTATTGGCTCCTTTTACCCTGCGTCATGCTGCATTTAATTCAGCCTGTGCTGGTGATGCTCCCCCAGTTCACTGCCCCAGAGGCGAGGGTCCTCTCCCAATCCCGACCCCGCAGACAATCCCAACACAGAAAGGAAAGGAAACTGCCGCCCATCCAGGAACAGTGAGCATGCGCAATGACTGTTGCACCATCAGTGCAGGGGGTGGCGGGGCTGAAATGAAACCTGCAGATGCTGCAGATCTGCGGTAAAAATGAAAGGGAGACACAGGGTCCTGTGACTGGATCCTTATTTTAATTATGTGGAAATATCAGATAGACTGGAAATTCGGGAGGGAGGTTTAATTGAAGCGTACACATTTTTGAGTAGCTCAGAAAATTAGAAAAAACTAAATTCTCACACAAATGGGTAATATACCCAGAAACTTTGGCTGCATTTCGGCAGGTTGGAAGAGTGGAATGGAGTCAGGAGAAATATATCCCCCACCTGCAACGGAAGGTCGTTACAGATGTAGATCTCATTGCCTTGTCCAAACGGGCGAAAGACGTGTGTGGTCCCAGCATCACAGCCTCATCCTCACCCCTCCCAAGGAGCAGAATAACAGGGGCTAAGCGTTAGCTCATCCAAAGCGGTTTGGGGTGCAGGTCCCACAACCCGGACTGACCCCGGCAGGTTCAGTCCAGGAAGCGGGGCGAAGGCCGCCAGTTCGATTGAAATAACGGGTCTCACTGCCCAGCATCAGACCTCCTCACTCGGGACTGGTCTCAATACTCACCAATGGGAAAGTTATGTCTTCACCCCGCAGTCAGTGATCCATCCCCCTGCTCCCCGCCCAAGGGACTTTTTCCGACCCCGAAACCTATTCAACAAAGAATGGAATGGAAAACACCGCCCATCCGGGAATGCGAGCATGTGCATTATGATCAATGCGTCATCAGAGGGGAGGACTGTCCAGGGTGATCTGCTTTGGGATGGAGTGGCTCATCCAGTGCAGAGTCGTGCTGTTTAGGATTTTCATAAACAGCAGTTTTATTGATGTTAGCTGGAATTGCCAGCAAGGAAAACACATATTGCATCAGGTAACAGAACACCTCCTGTACACAGTCTTATCTCCTGGAAAACTAAACACTTTCACAATGTCGACCTTAGGTATCCCTTCCTCTAAAAGCGACTGAATCATTCAGATCGCTGATCACTGAGAGCAATTATGGTTTGTTGGTCATTAAAGTTCGCCCTGGGTGGTTTGGATGGAGTTGATGTGGAGTTCGGTGTGTCACAGTGAAAGAACCGGACAGCCAAACGCCCTGACCTAGTGACCTCCGGCCATGGATGGTGCCGCAGTGAACCTCCTGCAGAGCGCAGGCGCGGTGGCGACTCCAACTGACGCCGGCTGTGAGGAAGGGGCTTATCTCGGCTTTGAGTAAATAGAGGTTGGGTTGCAGTGGGAAATGTCCGGTTTCGAGCTCTGCCGGACAGCCAGAGGCTCCGGGCTCTCCAGTCTTTCAGTCCTGGTTTTGCGCCTGACCGGGATTGTGGGATCAGTTAGATGCGGGTCCCCTTGCTGGGAGGGTGGACCTGCGTGAAGAGGTGCTGTCTATATGTGCGGATGTGGGCTGAATGCTGGGAAGGATTTGGAGCTATCGGCACAGTAGAGGGAGGGTGGGATATTGAGCGTTATCGGACGCAGTTATTGGACGTGGAGGACGGACATGGGGCAAATTAAGTGGTAAACTAGGGAGGATCTGGTCCATTGGATCTGACAGGATATGTCAGGAAGCAACAATTTTCTCTTCATATTAATTAATTACTGTCTAATCTTGCTGTTAACACTGTTTGTTACAGAGTCCCAGAACCTAGAAAGTCTCAGTCTACACATCTCTTGTGAGGCCGCACTTAGAGTATTGTGTTCAATTCTTTTCACCTCATTGTAGGAAGGACGTGGAAACTATGGAGAGGGTGCAGAGTAGATTTACTAGGATGTTGCCTGGAGTAGAGGACAAGTCATATGAAGCAAGGTTAGCAGAGCTGGGATTTTTCTCTTTGGAGCCTAGAAGAATGAGAGGGGACTTGATAGAGGTCTACAAGATTATGAGAGGCATAGATAGGGTGGATAGTCAGTACCTGTTTCCCAGGGCACGAATAGCAAACCCCAGAGGACATAGGTACAAAATTATGGAAGGGAAGTTTAGGGGGGACATCAGGGTAAAGTTTTTTTTACACAGAGGGTGGTGAGTGCCTGGAATGACTTGCCAGGGATGGTGGTGGAGGCTAAAACATTCGGGGAATTTAACAGCCTCTGGGACAGACACATGGAGGAAAGAAAAATAGAGGGTTATAGGTTAGTTTGGGTTTAGTACTTTTTTTTAAGGATTATTTGGATCAGCACAACATGAAGGGCTTGTTCTGTGCCGTACTGTTCTATGGTTCTAACCTAGACAGCCATCACCGTCATGGGCTGCGAGTACAGATTGGGAATGGAGAGGGGGTGTCAGTGACCTCTGCATCAGAGAAGGACATGGGTTCGTACAGCCGTCTGTCAGATATAAATGTTCTCACAGTGGGATAAGAATTGGTGGCAAATCTGGAGTTAAGAAAATGGGATATTGCCCGACACAATCATCACATGTCCTACCGGCTAACAGGAATAAAATACTTTTAATATAAAATTGAAAGTAAAGTGCTGGAAACTCGGTACATCAGATTGGATATGTGGAAAGAGAAACTGTGGAAGACTCAGTATCAGAACTGGGACTGTCCAAGATGCAGCCCGATCTGCTGAACGGTTCCAGCGTTTGCTCTTTTTACTTGAAATGTTGCGCAACTATTGACCGATTACAAGACGTTTGTGACGGCCTGAACGAAGCTGCACAACTTTAATGCCCACATTCATTAATTTTGCCCTCATTTCAACACAGGGATAATACAGTCGATACATTCAGTGCTCACAATATCCTCCCCATCCCACTATCAATCTATTTCCTGACAAAAGAGAAACACAATGGACATTTGGTAACGCTGAAACTAAAATCGGAATGGCTGTCATTAACCTACGTGCTGTATTGAATAAATCCTCTGATAATCCAGGTAACAAATACCGATTTCAGAAATGACTCAGTAAGGCAAAATACTTCACAATGAAGACAGTGACAGAACAGAGATTGTTGGTATAATCATTGGTGTGATACAGGCTGGACAGATATTGAACAAGACATTTGATATAGATCATTGAGGTGGTAGGATACGGGCTGGACAGAGGTTGAACAAGATGGTGGATATATATCATTGAGGTGATGGGATACAGGCATTGGTCCCACTTGCAGCTCAACAGCTCAACAGTCTGCCAGTGTTTGACCCGCAAAGTGGTGAATATCTCTGCTCGACACCACTCTGGGCTCCGACGTTTCCATAGATGAGCCCCTCATGTCCCTTCCCCACTGTGAATGGGCTCCTTCCCCCATCCGGCTCCTTGATTCCCCACTGGAATAAACATCCTCTCAAACTCTGTCCACCCCCTCTCTCACCATCTTTATCCTCACAGTAAAATCCCTCAGCCTCGCCCTTACGCCGAGATTCCTCCCCAGGGGGCCGGCATCAAGCAGATGAACCGAGTGGTCTCCTCCTACCTCCCAGCAATACATCAGACTCCGGCCGCAGGAGTCGCTTCACAAACGCCCCAACTTCCCTCGGAGGGATGTGGAAATAAATCAAAAATCAGGACATTTACTTGAGGTTTATTCCGCCTTGACGGGGAGTTCGATGCGGGTGGCGGAGATGAAAGCAGCGGAGGTAACGCCCTCTCAGCTGCTCTGCCTCCGCTATTCGGCGTAACCAGTGATAAATATGTCTTCACTCCTCTGTTGACTGTGGGGTGGGGTGGGTGGGTCAGGTAATTGTCACCTTAGCCGGTAAAGTTCGACAGTCTCAACACCAGTGTGACGTAAGGAATTGCACACGTGACTTCAGATCCCGGTAAGGGGGATCCCACACGTGACATCAGGCATGTGCCGGGGTTATTAAACTTGAACATAAAGTGGACAATGATTGTATCATAAACAGAATACATGATAAATATAGATGTTTTCATTCAGTCAATATCAGTCTTGTAAATGTTGCATTTTGTCCCTAATGCAGACAAGGGAGCAACCATGCTCCAAGGGTCTGTCCCCACAACACCCACTGGGACAGCCTGCAGGCCCAAGGTGGGTCTGTTCACTCCGTTGTTTAAACCGAGATTCCTCAAACAAAAGGCAGCCACTGTGTCGCTCCAGCCCATTGTGTCATATAGTAATCGTGACTTGCTCTCAAAATCTCCCCCCACACTGCACTCGCAGGTCAACACTTTACCCGTGTCTCCTAATAATATACTGAATACTAAATCCTCGGCGGGAATACAGAGTTGCTGTACATGTGTCTTCACAGAGATATGGCTCACTGATGAAATTTCGGATGCAGTCATTCAGCCAGACGGACTCGCCTTGTTTCGTGCGGACAGGGGTGCAGCTCTCTCCGGTAAGACTCGCGGTGGCGGCATCAACACGAAATGGTGTAAGAACTCTGTGCTGGTTTCCAGACATTGCTCATCGTTAGTGCAGTTTGTGGCTGTTAGATGCAGACCATTTTATTTGCCACGGGAATTCACCTCCATCCTTATATTCGGTGTCTACATTTCCCTCCAGCGCTAATGCTAAGGAGGCACTTGTGAAATGGTCGGGGTTATCAGCGATCTGCAGAACGCACACCCTGATAGTCTGTTTATTGTCGCCCGTGATTTCAACCACGCGAACCTTAAGTCAATGTATCCCAAATTCTATCAGTATGTGGACGTTGCAATAAGGGGGGAGAAAGTGTTGGGCTTGGTTTACACAAACATCCCCGACGCTTACCGGACACAGCCCCGACCCCACCTCGGTTACTCAGACCACATCTCTGTTATGCTAATCCCAGCATACAGACCGCTCGTCAGGCGCTCCAGACCAGTTCAGAAGCAGGTGAAAACCTGGCCAGCAGGAGCCATCTCTGCTCTTCAAGACTGCTCTGAGAACACTGACATGTTCAGGGAGGCTGCAACCGATGGAGACTCTACCAACTTAGAGGAGTACACAGCATCAGTGACCAGCTACATCAGCAAGTGCATTGATGCTGTTACTCTGCCCAAGACCATCACTATACGTGCCAACCAGAAGCCATGGATGACCGCAGAGGTGAGTGCGCTGCTGAGGTCCCGCGACTCCGCCTTCAGATCAGGCGACAAGGCAGCCCTAACAACAGCAAGGGTCAAACTGTCCCGAGCCATCAGAGGGGCAAAGCGTGCACAAGCCCAGCGAATCCACAGTTACTTCCAGGATAGCGGCGACACGCGGCGCATGTGGAAGGGCATCCAGGACATCACCAATTACAAGACAACATCACCTGACTGTGCAGGTGATGCCTCCCGCCCGGCTGCGCTAAATAACTTCTACGCCCGGTTTGAGGCGGAAAATGACGGGGAGGCGAGGAAGTCCACCCCTCCTACAAATGTGTGGTGCTGTGTCTCACCGTGGCCGACGTGAGAGGAAACCTGTGAAGGGTCAATCCACGGAAGGCTGCTGGACCAGACAACATCCCTGGTAGGGTGCTCAGAGGATGTGCAGACCAGCTAGCAGATGTTCTCACTGACATCTTCAACATTTCCCTGATTTCCAAAGTGCTTCAAGGCCGCCATCATCGTCCCCAAGCCGAAGAAGTCATCAGTGTCCTGCCTAAGTGACTACCGTCCCGTTGCACTTACATCCATCATCATGAAGTGTTTCGAGAGGCTCCTCATGAGGCATATCAAGTCCCTGCTGCCCCCCTCACTGGTCCCCTGTAGTTTGCGTACCGTCCCAACCGTTCAACAGACGACGCCATTGCCACCACACTCCACCTGGCCCTAACCCACCTGGACAAAAAAGATATACGTTCGGATGCTGTTCATAGACTTCAGTTCAGCATTAAACACAATCATCCTTCAGAAACTGATTGGAAAGCTGAGCCTACTGGGCCTGAACACCTCCCTCTGCAACTGGATACTAGACTTCCTGACTGGGAGACCTCAGTCAGTCCAGATCGGGAGCAGCATCTCCAACACCATCACACAGAGCACAGGGGCTCCCCAGGGCTGTGTGCTCAGTCTACTGCTGTTCACTCTGCTGACCCATGTCTGTGCTGCAACACACAGCTCGAACCACATCATCAAGTTCGCCGATGACACGACAGTGGTGGGTCTCATCAGCAAGAACGACAAGTCAGCTTACAGAGAGGAGGTGCAGCGGCTAACGGACTGCTGCAGAGCCAACAACCTGTCTCTTAATGTGAATAAAACAAAAGAGATGGTCGTTGACCTCAGGAGGGCACGGAGCAACCACTCTCCGCTGAACATCGACGGCTCCTCGGTAGAGATCGTAAAGAGCACCAAATTTCTTGGTGTTCACCTGATGGAGAATCTGACCTGGTCCCTCAACACCAGCTCCAAGGCAAAGAAAGCCCAGCAGCGTCTCTACTTTCTACGAAGGCTGAGGAAAGTCCATCTCCCACCCCCCACCCTCATCACATTCTACAGAGGTTGTATTGAGAGCATCCTGAGCAGCTGTATCACTGCCTGGTTCGGATAATTGCACCATCTCGGATCGCAAGACCATGCAGCGCATAGTGAGGTTAGCTGAGAAGATAATCGGGGTCTCTCTTCCCGCCATCACGGACATTTACACTACACGCTGTATCCGCAAAGGAAACAGCATTATGAAGGACCCCATGCACCCTCATACAATCTCTTCGCCCTCCTGCCGTCTGGGAAAATGCTCCGAAGCATTCGGGCTGTCACCACCAGACTATGCAAGAGTTTCTTCCCCCAAGCTATCAGACTCCTCAATACCCAGAGCCTGGACTGACACCTTGCCCTATTGTCCTGTTTATTATTTATTGTAATGCCTGTACTGTTTTTGTGCACTTTACGCAGCCCTGTGCAGGTCTGTAGTCTAGTGTAGCTTTCTCTGTGTTGTTTTTTAACGTAGTTCAGTCTAACTTTTGTACTGTGTCATGTAACACCATGGTCCTGAAAAACGTTGTCTCATTTTTACTGTGTACTGTACCAGCACTTATGGTCGAAATAACAATAAAAGAGATTTGACTTGATTTGAAGCCTTATTCGTCCTCGCTACGTCAGAGGATATAAACACCCATTTTCCCACTTCAATCCGTCACCCTTACACCTCCGCCAACTCCTTGTGGAGTAAGAGTGACATTGAAGAAACGGGCTTGTTGGATCTTTTCCGGGAGTCAGGCTAGGAAACACGTGGCGGGATCTACGGAGGGAACTCCTAAATGACGAAGCCCACATCCCCATTGGGTGATATGCTAAATTGTTATTTGCTGTCACCAATGAGAGATAAATGAAATTCACGTCACTTCACGACAGATACCGGGCACGCACAGTATGATCAAATCGTCTCAACGTCAGCCCGGGATTGCGATGGTGACGAAGCTCCGCGAGAGTGCTCGCGTGGGCAGTGGGCGGGGCGGTGAGCTGGTGCGTGCGGCAGATGGGGAGACTGTCCAGTCAGTAACAGGGAACGGGGAGCGCGTCCCTCAGTCCCGTACCGCGCTGGCCAGATCACCGACTGAGTCATGGTCGATCCGTAACCCTCTGGAGTATAACATTAGCACACAAATCTCCATGTATGTAGTTAATCGATGTAGTTTTTCTTATATACTTAATCAAGGTAATGTTTCTTCTCAGTTCCACAATATAACTAATATGCAGAAGTTGTATTGACTAACACTAATTAAACTGTCAGAACTTTTCTAATCAACACAACAAATGCATAAGTGGACCACTCTGCCCTCCGAAATTGTTACTGTTCTGATTTAAACTTCCGTTACGCATTCCCCCATGTTCATTTCGAAAACAATTCAACCCCACTCTTTTTAAAGAAACTGGGCTTTGAATGGAATCAAAGGCTTTAATTTCACTGGCCAGTGAGTACAAAGAGTTCGTAACTCCCTCGATTAGCACCAGCAAGAAAAGTAGGAGGGTGAGTCAGGGAGTGACGGAGGTGGGGGTGGAACTGTTGCTGCTTTTCACTACATGATGCCCTGTCCACAGCCAAACCTCCCACAGTCCCTCTGAGCATTGCATCTAACTTAATATCATCTCCTTCATCATCTGACCCATCAGCTTCCCATCCCGAAATGACTGAGTTTAAACCGACCCCGGCAGCTGTAGCAGTCCTGGCTGCAAAAACATCCGTTCCATCTCAAGTACAGATATAACCCATGCCTTTGGTACAGAGTCAAAGAGGAACATTGCGAAACCTGTTACTGCTTAATCACAGATTCACAGGTCTGACAATTTATTGGTAGGAAGATACCTGATGACGCCAGGCTACGTAAATGTATATTATTGGTTGGCATTGGCATGTTAGGACTGAATGTAATGGGGTGCCGGGACATTTGGCTTCAAGAGGTTTTGCGCTTAGCAGAGGCTTGCACGACGATACACTCGGGGGCAAGTATATCATTGCAGCTTGCAATAGACAGAGGAGTCAATGACATGTTGCTGTAGTTCATGGTAATTCCTCATTTCTGCAATCACTACAGCAGGAAGCAGTTGCGGCGTCTTATATTGGGAGGAAATTCTCAACGCATTTTGAAATTATTGTGACGTAACACAGACAAGCAAGGAAACATCAGGAGTGACGAGTTTAAATGAGCAAACAATATGAGGAATGTGCGTGGCTTCACGGAGCTGATGCTGACAGCAATTAGCAGATCTGGAGTGATTGCAACTGGCGTTACTGGCACTTCTACATTTATACTGTTCCGCTCCAGCTATTTCCTACCTTCCTTTGTACAGGTATGTAATGTCTAAAGGACCAGTGTTAGAGTAAATGAGACTCACCAAACTTTCTCATGGCTGAATCAATGGAAACAATGAAGGTTTCTCTCCAGTTGATGCTCTCAGTCCTCGGGCTGGTTCAATTGTTGCTGTTCCCTCATCTTCAGTTGTGGTTTGCTTCCAGTCGTTGGCTTTTCTTCCAATAAACCTCTCACCGCAGGTCTAACTTTAACCACAGCGAATAGAGAATGTTACTAATACAAATGAGAACAAAGCATTAAACTGAAATTTAAATATTGAACGCATATATCATGATCCGAGTGAAGAAATCTGTAACTGTCCCTCACACTTTACAAGGCATGACATGGGATGCAAAAGAACACACACAAAATGCTGGAGGAACTAATCAGACCAGGCAACATCTATATGTCGACTCTACTCTCTTCCATAGATGCTGCCCGGCCTGCTGAGTTCCTCCAGCATGTTGTGTGTGTTGCTTGGATTTCCAGCGTCTGAAGATTTTCTCTTGTTTGTGATGGGATACAAAGAAGTCATCGTTCATTCATGGTATAAGATGCAAGTCAAAATATATTGGAGTAGGATTAGATGATTCGGTCATTCTAGTCTGCTCCTTAATCATTCATGAAGGATTTTTTTTCAACACCTTATTCTTGCTTCCCTGCTATAACACTCAACCTATTCAGCAACCCAGAATGTGAATATACCCAAGGATAGCCTCCACCACCCTCTGTGACATCAAATTTCACATTCCCCCCAACCTTTGGCTGAAGAAATTTCTCTCAGCTCAGTTTTTAAGTGAAGCTTCTTTATTTCTGAGGCAGCACTCTCAGATCCCAGACTCTCCGGCTAATCAATACACCCTCTCTATTCTCACTGCATCCAGACTTGTTGTTATTCAGTTGGTATAAATAATCACTCCCGCTCTATCTTTCCCCACCCGAACACTATCCCTGTGAACTGCACTGAACACAGGCCCAGGGCCATCACTGCTCCACACGCATAAAGTTTATGATTCCTCAGCTTATTTTGAGAACTTTGTTAGCAGCAACTTTACTGAATACATTTCCGGGGAAAACAGGACATTTGGTACAAGGATAATGTACTGGGAAAAATCTGGTTTCTTTACTCTTCTATCAACCCTCACAAAACGAGAGCAGGTGCACTGGTCCATTCACAGAGGAATTAAAATGTTCCGGGGTGAATGTAATAAAGAGAAACTGGAATCACTAGAAACGCTCAGCAGGTAAGGAATTGCTGTGGGGAGAGGAAAAAAAGTTAGCGATTCAGTTTCCTAACCTTTCGTCAGAATGGATTCATCCAGTTTTTAGTGGAAAATCTTGGGGTGCTCTCCATGGAGCGGTGGGGACTGAGGGAAGATCTATAGAGGTTTATAAGTTTATGAAAGACATTGACAGAGTAGACAGGGACTATCTTTTCGCTGTTTAGAAATGTCTTAATGCCAGAGGACATGCGATGAAAGTGTGTGGGAGTAGTTGCAAAGGAAATGTGAGGGTAAGTTGTTTTACTCAGAGAGGTGTGGATGCCTGGAATGCGCTGTCTGTTATGGCGGTGGAAGCAAATACATTGGAGGCTTTTAAGAGACGATTAGATAGGCACATGGGTCTGAGGAATATTGAGAGGATATGGACATTGTGTAGTTAGAAGTCATTAGTTTTGGGGGCAGGTTGATTTACTTTTCTGCTGGTTTGGCACACCATTGTGGCCGAAGGGCCTGTTCCTGTGATGTACTGTTCCATGTTCTGTTCTATCTTCAGCGTCTTGAGTTTCTGTTTGACTCCCACTGGCAGATAGACAGGTGAGAGTGAGGGGGAATTTCCAAATGTCTATTGATTTCTGAAATCCCGGTCTATTTCGACTGGTGCAAACACAAAACAGCGTATTTATTCACAGCCTCTCCCTGTGAGGGATGGAATGGGAACTCATTTAGATTTAGATGATTTAGGTGATTTAGATGCATCTCATATTTTTTTTTACTGAGTTAAGTATTGTATGTAATTAGTTTTGCTACAGCAAGTGTATGGGACATTGGAAAAAAAGTTGAATTTCCCCATGGGGATGAATAAAGTATCTATCTATCTATCTATCTATCTATCTATCTTTGCTTCCAAAGCAACTTCAGAACCAAACATCTGAGCACAGAACAGGAATACTCGCTCAACATCTCATAAACCCAAGACAACTTGATCCCCGGTTTATTTTATCTGGGTCAAAACAAGTGAGGTATCCCAGGATCCAACCTCAGAGGGTCACAGCCCTCACCGAGAGCCTCGCACATCTTTTCCATATCTCACACTGAGAGATTCACGCTACCAATATCCAGCCCCCGGAGACGTCTGCTCCGTTGCGGAAAGATCCAGCCGCATCTGTAAAAGAACCGACTTAGTCCGAAGTCCAAACACTGCCAGTTACATATTCCTGGAGCTCCCATCCCAAGATTGTATCGCAAGCACCAGCTCTCCCAGGGCTCTTTGCTGCCGGTAATATGCGGCAGTGTCTCAGCTAATCCCCGTTCAAAAACTTACACTCCCACACCAACCCATGACAGAATTGGAGACTGATGATCCTTTGTCTGGACGGGCTTCAGCCGGGAAACATGGACACTGGGTCACGAAGAGGGTGCTGATACATTTCAACTTGTCTCCACAGTTACATTGAGCACATTCGTTCATTATTTTATTGGTGAGAGTGATCTAACCCAGGTAAATTAGCAGCCACTTTGCCCATCGTGCAATAAGAACAAAATGTTTGAAATATAAAATTGAAAATATAGCACTGTAAACTGAGTACAGGAGATTTTATTTGTTCTTTTGATGCACGAAGCACTGACTGTCTACAAGATGTTTGACACACTGAACAGAAGTGCATAAATGCAACCCCTACAATCATTAGTTGTTTCTTCATTCCAGCACAGACAAGATCCATCCCGCACAGTGAATGCTCAAAGCATCTTCGTGTCAACACCGGCTGCTGAGGCCACTCTCTCTCCGCCGAGAGTCAGTACCAGAGAGAGATATACATGATCAACTCTCCCTGCAGCTCTGTTGAGCTGTTGCCCTGGCGACGGAGGAAGTGGCTGGCAAAGGTAACCGAAAAAGGAAATAACACACTCAACGTGACATGTTCTGAATTTCATTATGGCAAAGACGAACATTCAGCCATTTTGTAACGGTGAAACTAAAATTCCAGCGTTTGTATTTACCCTGTCGATGTGCATTCAGACAATCTCCTGGTAGTTCCAGCTCTGCAGAACTTCCAGCAGTGCAGACGCAGGTCCAAAATAAAAATACATTGTTGGATACGGCCCCTCTGCAACAAATGTCGATTTTGTGTTCAAGTTTTAATTTAGATTCATAGAGCCCTTAGAGCACAGACACAGGACTATTAGCCCATCCAGTCCGTGCTATGTTCGCTCCGGTACCATCCACCTGCACCCAGAACATAGCCTTCTGGACCACTTTCACCCATGTACCTACCCAAACATCTCTTGCATACGACAATTGAACCTTCATCTCTCATTCGGCTGAGAGCTGTTTCAGCATTCGCACCGCCCTCAGAGTGAATCAGTTCACCCTCAAATTCCCCTTAAATATCTCACATTTGCCCTAAATCCATGACCTCACCCCACTTGAGGGGCAAACACCTCCCTGCATTCACACTATATATACCACAATACTTTTATATATCTCCAGCAGTGGTCTCCAACCTGGGATCTCTTTAAGAGACTATCTAACCCTACTGCTACCTTAAAGTAATTATGGACCTGTATTCCCATGTCAATTTGGTTTGTCCCACATCGCAGACGCCCTGCCAGTCAATGAGTTAGTCATATCCTCATTTGTCCCGCCAAAATGCAACACCCCACAGTTATCTGCATTAAATTCCATCTTATATTTTTCAATTCAATTTCCCAGTTCCACACAACTCCGTTTCCAAAGAGACTTGAATCATTCCAAGGCAATGTGCTAAAAAGCTACAAATGAAATAAAAAAACTCAACAGATAATCTGACGAAAGATAATTTCTCCGGTCTAACACCCTGTGACGGAATGGCTTTTCACAATTTCTAATTTGATCTCAGGTCTCCAGTATCCTGAGTGTTTCTTTAAATTTCAGCAGCTCACAGACAGGCTACAGTGAGAAGGAATTTCCGAACACGGTGAGGATACTGAAACCGACGTAAATAACTAACGATGGAGGCGTCCTTCTTCTTAATGCTTCCTCCCCAACACGCCACCACAAAGAAGAGGGCGCTCTCAACAACTGACCTATAGAACATCTTCAGCATCTCACTGCAGACATTGAATGACGCCAACCTTCTAAGGAAGTACAGTCGACTCTGTGCCTTCCTGCACAAGGCATCTGTGTTGGCAGTCCAGTCTAGCTTCTCGTCTAACTGTACTCCCAGATACTTGTAGGTCTTAACCTGCTCCACACATTCTCCATTAATGATCACTGGCTCCATATGAGGCCTAGATCTCCTAAAGTCCACCACCATCTCCTTGGTCTTGGTGACATTGAGACGCAGGTAGTTTGAGTTGCACCATATCACAAATTCCTCTATCAGTTTCCTATACACCTCCTCCTGTCCATTCCTGACACACCCCAAGGAAGGCGGGCTCTGTCGTGGGCAAAGTACTGGAGAGTTTAACATCGGTAGCTGAGCGAAGGGCGCTGAGTAGGCTACGGTCAATTATGGAAAACCCTGAACATCCTCTACATAGCACCATCCAGAGACAGAGAAGCAGTTTCAGCGACAGGTTACTGTCGATGCAATGCTCCTCAGACAGGATGAAGAGGTCAATACTCCCCAATGCCATTAGGCTTTACAATTCAACTGCCAGGACTTAAGAACTTTTTTAAAGCTATTATTAATGCTTTTTGAGTTAGTAATTTAGATGCATATCATATTATTACTGAGTTAAGTATTGTATGTAATGAGCTTTTGCTACAACAAGTGTATGGGACATTGGAAAAAAAATGTTGAATTTCCCCATGGGGATGAATAAAGTATCTATCTATCTATCTATCTATGAAAACAGTGAACAGCTCATTCCAGGTACTCACTGCCTCTGTGTATTGAGATTACCTCTCAGATTCCTTCGATCGGACTCCCCAACCCTGGGAAACAAAGCCTGGTGAATGAGGCTGGGCATCAAGGGCTTTGCAGATTACGTGAGGGAAAAGGTAGCCTTGACTGTACCAGTAACGCTTCCCTCCCTGGCGCTCTAAGCACTGCTTCGAGGCACAATACAAGCCAGTCACGAAAACTACCCCCCGCCACCCCGAGAGCTGAGCAGTCAATGTCTGTAACAGAAGACGTAATAAGGTCTCTGCAAGGGTGCTGGGCCAGAAAACATCCAGGCTGAGCTCGCATACAGTGTGCACATCAGCGCATTGATCTCTTCACGGCCATTGCCAACACTTCACTCTTCCAGGCTGCCGTTCTCACCTGCTTCAAATCAGCCACCATCATCCCTGTACCAGAGAACTCTACACATTCAGAACAAAAAGACGACTGCCCGGTGGACCTGACGCCAATCAGTGTGGCGTGCTCAGATCGGCTGATAAGGGCACGTATCAAAAACTCCAATCTTTGCTCACTGGGCGCTCACCAATAAACCTACCTATCGAATCACTCCAGGGCAGATGCCATAGCATCTGTCATTCCCCTTGGCCTGACACACATAGAAAACAGGGACACTTGTGTCAGAATGCTGTTTCTGAATTTCAGTTCGGCATGTCACACTATTGTCCTAAAGACACTGGTGAACAAATTCCTTCTCAGCCATCTAATTATACCACTGTGCAACTGGATGTTGGGCTTCCTAGCTAACAGACCGCCGACAGTCAGGTTGCACCACCGCTCGTCCTTTCCCATTATCCTGAAATCGGCTGCGTGCTGAGCCCATTGTTGTACACTGTGCTCACACACGTCTGCATGGCCAAACACCCAACAACCACATTGAAAACATTCGCTGATGTCACAGTGTGGTGGGGCTCTTCAGTAACAACAATGATATGTCATACAGAGAAAACAGCTTAAGGACGTAGTTCCCCCTCACATTCCCCTTAAATGTGCCATTGTTTCCCCTAAATCCATGATCTTACCCAACCTGAGGGGAAAATGCCTACCTGCATTCACCCTATTTGTACCATTATAGATTTCTATATCTCTAGCGGGTGTTCCCAACCTGGGGTCCAGAGACACTTCGTTTAATTGTAGGGGCAAAAGGCATACAAAATGGCATGAATAATGAATTACAGAGGCCTCGACACTGACACACACATCCCACTCGTCACAGATCGCCATTCGCTAAAACCATCTTCAATCATCGCACTCTGCTTCTTGTTCTCGAGCCCGGTGTGAATCCACCTCGCCAGCTCCCCGTGAATCCCACGTGACCGAACATTCCCGATCAGCTGTCACGCGGGATCTTGTTACAGACTTTACCAAAGTTCAGATGAAAAACATCACTGCCCAACTTTACCTAACGCCCTAGTTAACTCTTAAATAATCTTCAAAATACTTGACAGATATGATGTCCTATTGGGCAGTGTGGACGGTGATTTCCCCATAACCAATGTCTAACCGCCCGGGATTTCAGCTTCACTGCAGACTGAGAAAATTCCGATCCCAGTTGTCGAATTACCAACTTGGACTGAAGCCCGTATACTGCCAGTTCCATATCCTCAGAGTCACCAGCCCAATATTATCACCCATACAAAGACGCTTTGGTGCCGGCGATTTGCCGTGGTGTTTCTGCCATTTCCGATTCGCAGACTAAGGTGGAATTAGAACCTAATGACCCTCTGCCGGGGCCGGTGCTCAGGCTGGTTCCCCGGTCTATATAGAGGATGTGGATACACTTCAGCCTGACCCCAGTAGCTAAACCGAGCATATTTGTTCACAATCTTCCTTTTGTGTGGGATCTTGCCCAGCACAGCTAGCTGTCATGTTTCCTGCAGTGTAGCAGGAACAAAATGTAAAATTATGAAGTAGAAAGGTGCTGGGAACTCGGTATATCAGACTACATCTGTGAAAGGGGGAATGGTGGAAGACCCAGTTCCAGAACCGAGACTGTCCAAGATGCTGCCGATCTGCGAGCGTTTCCAGTATTTTCTACTCCTTACTTTAAATTTCCTGCAACTGCAGTATTTGCAGATGAAGTGTTGCCTCACCTGGAAGGACTAATTAGTGTCTGAATGGAGATGAGGGAGGAGGTGTACGGGTAGGTGTAGCACTTAGGCCGCTTGCAGGGATAAATGGCTGGAGGGAGATTAGTGAGGTGGGATTAATGAACAAGGGAATTATGGAGGGAGTGATCCCTGTTGAAAGAAGAAGGTGGGGTGGGCGAGGAAGGTAAACATATGTTTAGTTGTAAGATCTCTTTGGAGATGGTGGAAGTTGCAGAGGCTGAAGGGGTGGTAGGTAAGGACAAGAGGAACTCCATCACTATTACGGTGGGAGGAAGATGGGGTGAGCACGGACGTATGGTAAATGTGAGTGAGGACTGCATCAATTGCGGAGGGAGGACAGCCACATCCTGGGAACAGATGCAGGGGGAGCAATGAAACTGAGAAAAGGGTAAAGCATTTTACAAGTGATAGGCTGGGAAGAGGTATGGTCGAGATTATCATGGAAATCAGTAAGTTTATAAAGGATGTTGGTTGACAACCTGTCTCTAGAGATGGAGAGATCAGGAAAGGGCAAGGACGTGTTAGAGATGGACCAGCTTACATCAAATAGCTCTTGGCAGGCTAGTGTAGAGACGGCAGGAGCCCTGGCAGACACGGATGTTGCTGGCATTTAAGGAACTGAGTTACAGGGGTAGATTGAACAAGTTAGAAATTGATTCCGTGAAGCACAAGGGATTGTGATGCTAGCAGAGGTTCCCAAAACTTTTTATGCCACAACACCTACCATTAACCGTGGCGGCCGTGGGTCCCAGACTGCGAACACCTGCCAAAGGTATACAAAGGATACCCCTGCTAGAGGTATACAAACTATGATGGTATAAATAGGTTAAACTGCAAATACAAAAAACACTCAACAGATAAAGAATATCTACGGAGAGAGAAACAAAGTTCATGCTTCAGCTCCGGCAACCTGTGTCGGAATGGCTTCAAACTTCTTTCTGATTTGAATTCAGGTCTCCAACAACTTGAGTGTTTCTTTAATTTCCAGTTGTCACAGACAGCTGAAAATGAATGGAAATTTCCAAACATGGTGAGAATACTGATCCCCAGGTAAATAGCCAACGATGCGAACCCTGAACAGCTCGTTCCAGGTACTCACTACATCTGTGTGTTGAGATTACCTCTCCAGTGTCTCTGGTCTCTCCGCTCCATTGTATCTGTGCCCTTTGGCTTCGGACTCCCCAACCCTGGGGAAAAATCATTGGTATATTTGACTGGGCATCAACGGCATTGCAGACTACGTTACGAAAAATAGCTCTGACTGCATCAGTCACGTTCCCCTCCCTGGCGCTCTAATCAATGCTTCGAGGCCCGCAACTCGAGCAAGTCACGAAAGCTACCCTCTCCGAGGAGAACAGCCATACTTTGTAACAACAGCAGATGAAAGGACTCTGCAGAGATTCAACCCCTGCGAGGCTGCCGGGTCAGAAAACATCCCAGGCCAAATACTCCGTCAGTGTGGAAACCATCTTACTGATGACCTCACGGCCATCGTCAACACTTCACTCATCGTGTCTTCAAACCGCACAACCCCATCTACATCGGTGGTGCGCAGGTGGAACTTTAAAAGCTTTAAATTCCTCGGGGCGAATATCACAAATGATCTGACTTGGTCTAACCAAACAGAGTCCACTACCAAAAAGGCCCACCAGCGCCTTTACTTCCTGAGAAGGCTGAAGAAATTTGGCCTGTTTCCTAAAACCCTCACTAATTTTTATACGTGCACCGTAGAAAGCATTCTTCCAGGGTGCATCACAACCTGGTATGGAAGTTGTCCAGTCCAAGACCGGAAGAAGCTGCAGAAGATCGTGAACATAGCCAGCACATCACACAAACCAACCTTCCATCCTTGCACTCACTTTACACCACAAGCTGTCGGAGCAGTGCTGCCTGGATATCAAGGACAAGACCCATCCAGCCAACACACTATTTATCCCACTTCCCTCTGCGAGAAGGTTCAGGGACATGAAGATTCGTACGGCCAGGTTTGGGAACAACTTCTTTCCAATTGTGATAAGACTGCTGAACAGATCCTGTCCCGGATCTGGGCCGTACCATCCAAATATCTGGACCTGACTCGCACTACATTACTTTCCCTTTTCTATTTGTTTATTTTCTAATCATGATTTATAATTTATATTTTTATTATATTTATTTCGATTTGTACTTCAGGGAGCGCGAAACGCAGAAACAAATATCACTGTGATGATTGTACGCTCTAGTATCAATTGTTTGGTGACAATAAATTATAAAGTATACAGTAAATCTATACCTTCAGAAGCAAATGACTACGGACTAGCCTCTTCTTCAATGTCAACGAGACAAAGGAGATGGTTATCAACTTCAGGAGAACTTGAACCACTCACACACGTCTTTACATCAGCAGCATAGCTGTGGAAACTGGAAGCAGTTTAAAACTCCTGGGCGTGTATATCTCATACAAGTCCTCATGGTACCAGAACACATTTCACAATGCTCGCTCCCCAACACCTCGACTTTCTGAAGAAGCTGAAAAGAACGGACTATGTGTAGTGCATGCGGGAAAAAGGCCGGCAACAGCATGGAGGTTCCCACCCACTCTTGCTCATGGACTGTTTGTCCCAAACCCATCAGGGAAGAGGCTACATGGCATCGGCTCCAGGCCAGTAGACTCAGAAATAGTTATTTTCTCAAGCGGTAAGGCAAATCACAACTCCACCCACTAACTCACCCCTCCACACCCCCATCACCACTATTTTAAAATTTCCTGTCAGTTACCATATGTCCAGATACTCCTCTGCCTACCATCATTTCATGGACATACGATCAATGTTTTAAGCTATCATCTGTATTGTGTGTTTTTATAATTGTGCTCTTTATCTTTCTGTGTTTTTTTTTTGTTCCTGCGTCAGATCCAGAGTATGTTATTCTCCTTTTCACTTGTGTACTGGAATGACATTAAGTAACTTGGACAGGAGGAAGAGTATAGGAAACTGATACAGGACTTTGTGATATGGTGCAACTCAAACTACCTGCGTCTCAATATCACCAAGACCAAGGAGATGGTGGTGGACTTTAGGAGATCTAGGCCTCATATGGAGCCAGTGATCATTAATGGAGAATGTGTGGAGCAGGTTAAAACCTACAAGTATCTGGGAGTGCAGTTAGACGAGAAGCTAGACTGGACTGCCAACACAGATGCCTTGTGCAGGAAGGCACAGAGTCGACTGTACTTCCTTAGAAGGTTGGCGTCATTCAATGTTTGTATTGAGATGCTGAAGATGTTCTATAGGTCAGTTGTGGAGAGCGCCCTCTTCTTTGTGGTGGCGTGTTGGGGAGGCAGCATTAAGAAGAGGGACGCCTCACGTCTTAATAAGCTGGTAAGGAAGGCGGGTTCTGTCGTGGGCACAGAACTGGAGATTATGACATCGGTAGCAGAGCGAAGGGCGCTGAGTAGGCCACGGTCAATCATGGAAAACCCTGAACATCCTCTGCATAGCACCATCCAGAGACAGAGAAGCAGCTTCAGCGGCAGGTTGCTATCGATGCAATGCTCCTCAGACAGGATGAAGAGATCATTACTCCCCAATGCCATTCGGCTTTACAATTCAACCGCCAGGGGCAAGATATGTTAAAGTGCCGGGGTTAGGACTGAGCTTAAGTTACCATTCAATGTATTTTAGTAAACTATTTAAGAACTTTTTAAAAGCTATTTATTAATGTTTTTTTGAGAGGGTGATTTTAGATGGATATCATATTTATACTGAGTTAAGTATTGTATGTAATTAGTTTTGCTACAATAAGTGTATGGGACACTGGAAAAATGTTGAATTTCCCCATGGGGATGAATAAAGTATCTATCTATCTGTCTATCTATCTATCTATCTATCTATCTTGAATGCTGGGGAATATATTATTACCAACCACATTATCTATGTCACTTCCTGATTTTATAAACTCCGACAATGTCACCTCATTCTCTTCTGCTCCGTGGAATAAAGATCCAGCTTGGCAAACCTCTTCCTATGCATAGGCCCACTAGTCTAGTCAGCATTTTCACCAGTCTCTTCGATACGCTCTCCAGCTGGTTAATCTCTTTCCTACAACAGGGTGAACAAAACTGTGTATGATACCCGGTGTAGCCTCACCAGTAATTTATATAACTACAATATGATGCCCATAACACAAAACTCAATGCCACAACTGATGAAGGCCAGCATGGTTAAAGCATTCTTGGCCAAACTTTACACTTGCACGTCCACTTTCAGGAAAACGTACACTTGTACTCCCCGGTTGGTCTTTTCCTCAACATTTGGTGCCCCGCCATTCACTATTTCAGTCCCACCATAGTCTAACTGTCCATCATGCACCATCCGTCACTTATCCAATTTTAAAACCAATTGCCATTACACATCCCATCTCTGTAATTGATCAAGATCTTTTAAAATTCATTGTAACCTCTTGCAATATCAAGCAGACTCCCGACTTTTATATCAAATTTGCTGACCATGCCATGCACATTCATTTTCATGTTGATGTCCTGAATAATGAATTGTAGAGGCTCAATACCAGCACTCACATCCCACTCGTCACAAGCCTGCATTCGCTCAATCCATCTTCAGTCATCACTCTCTGCTTCCTGTCATCGATCCCGCTTGGCAGATAAAACGTGGTGTAGTCGGTGATTTCCGCTCAACCAATGTCCAATCTCCCGGTTCCTCAGCTTCACTGAAGACTGAGAAGTTTCCAATAAACACCTGTGTAGTTACCAAGTGGACGGAAGCCCCAAACAGCCCATTCCATTTTCTCAAAGACTCCGTCCCAATATAATAACACACAACCCTGCGATGTTTGGTGCCGGCGATTTGCCGTGGTGTTCCTGACATTTCCGATTCATAAACTAAGGTGGAATTGGAACCTAATGACCCTCTGCCGGGGCCGGTGCTCAGGCTGGTTCCCCCGTCTGTATAGAGGATGCGGATACACTTCAGCCTGTCCCCAGCAGCTAAACCAGGCACATTTGATCCCTATGTCATCGCTGTGTGGGATCTTGCCCTGCACTGTTGACAGCCATGTTTCCCACAGTGTAGCAGGAACAAAATGTTCATAATGTCAAATTATGCAACAGAAAATGCTGCGAACTCAGCTACATCTGTAAAAGGAGAAATGGTGGAAGACCCAGTTTCACAATTGGGGCTGTTCAAGGTGTTGTCGACCTGCTGCGCGTTTCCTGCATTTTCTTCTTCTTGCTTTAAGTTTCCTACAACAGTAGTATATCCTCTCTATTTAACACACAGCTATAAGCTGATTACAGAAATGTTTGTGGCAACCCAAACTATTCAGCAGTTTGATGAAAATGCCATCGCCACAACCATGAATATGTTAATTCTCAGTTCATTCCGACCCTGGTGTAATACATTCCACACAGTCAATGCTCACAGCCTCCTTCCCTCCCACTATCACCCTATTGCATTTGCTCCCGAGACCACTGACAGGATGCTCAGAGGCACTGACCAAAGAGCGATAAAATTGTGCAACTCCTGTCGCAGTTCTGGCCAGTTGTTACCGTGGAAACGGAGGAAGTAACTCGCCAAAAGATAACTGAAAAAGGAAATAACAAACTCAAAATCATCCGCTATGAGTGACATTGTGACAGAGATTAACACAACAGCCAGTTTGTAACAGAAAAACTGAAATTGTAATGGCTCTTTTTACCCCGCCTCGTGTTGATTCAGTTAAACCTCTGGTAGTTCTAGCCAACAAAAAACAATTCCTGGAAAACTCAATGAGGTACGAGGCGGAAGAAAATTCTTCACAATGAAGAACGGCCGTTAGAAGAAACGTTGTTCATATATGTATACCACTGAGCTGATGAGATACATGCCGGACTGAAGACAGCAGAGAACTGGAACACAGCTGAGCAGTTTAGAGAAAGAAGTCTCCCCTCCATGGACCCTGTCTGTACTTTCCGCTGCCTTAGTAAAGCAGGCGACTTAAAGAAAGATCCCCACACCCCTGGATACTCTCACTTCTCACCCTCCCATCGGGTCGGAGACGAAATAAAACAGAAACGTACCACCAGGCTCAAGGGAAGTTTCTATTCTGCTGTTATAAGCGAACTGAATGTTCCCCAGTGTGAAGAGATGGACTCCTAACCTCACAGTCTAAATCGATGTGTCCTGGCACCACACATCTACGTGCTCTGCCCTTTCTCCGTAACCGGAATGATTTGTTCTACTCTGTTATTGATTTACCCTGTCTCACCTCAATGTACTGCTGTAATGTATTGATCTACATGCATCATCCCGAATACAAGATTTTCACTGTACATCGGTACATGACAAAAATAAACAGGCTCCCCATTTAAATTGTGCGGAAATATTAGACAACTGGCGTCTTTCCCTGAGTAATAGCAAGCTTCATTTTCTTAGAAATCCATATAAATTAAATAAGGGTTAATTCTCCCATCAAACGGTCATATATCGGAAAACACTAGTTGCATTGCTCAACGTCGTAGCATAGGAAAGAAAACAGAAATTATCCGAGAGGATATGACAGATCTGGATCTCACTGTCGCCTAAACGGGCTAACAGTTAAACTACGCATAGACGTGGATCAGTGTGCCGAAAGTCCAATTACTCTGTTTAACCTTCTCTGTCTGCAAGAACACAACAGGCCGAATGGCCGCTTTCCGTGTTCTGGAATGGTATGAAACAATTATTCACCCCGGGCATCGATCCTAGTGACGTTTGGATCCGGATCGGAACAGATGATGGAGGTAAAATTCCCCAGGTACAAGTCATCGGACGGGTGTAGACCCGGCATCAGCTCCTCATCCCGCTCCTAGAACCCAGGCACCAAGATCTGAGCGGCGGCTCAACTCAGGCGGCACGGTGTGAATGTCTCACAATCCGGACCGACTCCGCCGGATTCTCTCCGCGAAGGGATGAGAGGCCGCCAGTTCGGGGAAGTGAACGGGGCTCACTGTCCGACATCCGACGTACCGGCTCGGGACCGGCCTCAGTACTCACCGATGTAAACTTGATGCATTTGCCCCATAGGCAGTGATCGCTCTCTCGGCTCCCCGACGACGATCCGCTTCAATACAGAACGGAAAGAAAGCCACCGCCCTGCCCAGGATTGAGCATGCGCAATGTGATCTCGCGTCTTGAGAGGGGCGGGCGGGGTCTCGGAAACAATCCAACAGATACTGCAGCTCCGCGATTAAGGGTTCACGTGACCGATGGGTTTGGTCTCCCATGGCAATATCATGATCAGGTTCAATACCCCCGACATATCTCATGAAATTTATTGTCTTTTTGTCAGTACCAGAATGCAATAAATAGCAACATCGATAATACCTGAATTGCAGTAGATATATATTATATATTTAAATTAGATAAATCGTGCAAAAACAAAATTAAAAAAAAATACAAAATTCAGTGCCAGAACTGATGAAAGGCAGCATGGTTAAAACCTTCTCTCCCACCCTCGATACTTTCAGTGAACTGTACACATGTACTCCCAGGTCGCTCTGTTTCACAGCACTTGGTGCCCCGCCATTCACTATACCACTCCCACCGTGGTTTGACTGTCCGTAATGACCCATCCCTCACTTGTCCACGTTAAAAACCTTTTGCCACTCCACATCCCGTCTGCCAAGATTTATTTAAAATTCACTGTAACCTGCTGTAATATCAAGCAGACTCCTGAATTTAATATCAAACTCGATGACAAAGCCATGTACATTCATATTCAAATTAATGTCATGAATAATGAATTGTAGAGGTCTCAATACTGACACTCACATCCCACTGGTCACAGGCCTCCATTCGCGAAATCCATCTTTAATCATCACTCTCCGCTTCTTGTCATCGAGCCCTGTCAAAACAGTTATCTATTTCCAAAGCTCTAAAATATTTGATCTGATTGACGTCCCACTGTGTGGTGTAGTCGGTGATTTCCCCACAATCAATGTCTAATCGCTTCACTGCAGACTCACTGCAGACTGAGTTCAGAAATGTTTGGGACACCCCAAGCTGTTCAACAGATTTGTGTAAACGCCATCGCCACCACCATCAATTTGCTAGTTGTCAGTTCATTCCGACCCTGGTGTAATACAGTCCACACAGTCAATGCTCACAGCATCCTTTCCTCCCACTGTCATTCTGTTGCACTTGCTCATGAGGCCACTATCTCTGTGCAAATTGTGCAACTCCTTTTGCAGTTCTGACCGTTTGTTACTTTGGAAACGAAGGAAGTAACTCGCCAAAAGATAACAGAAAAGGGAAATGACAAACTGAACACCATCCGCTATGAGTGACATTATGACAAAGATTAACACGGCAGCCATTTTGTAACAGAAAAACTGAAATTGTAATGGCTCTATTTAGCCCGCCTCGTGTTGATTCAGTTAAACCTCTGGTAGTTCTAGCCAACAAAAAGCAATTCCTGGAAAAGTCAATGAGGTAAAAGGCGGAAGACAATACTTTACAATGAAGGCAACGGTTAGAAGAAACGTTGTTGATATACGGTCACCATTGAGCTGATGAAATAAAACACAGACATACAACTCTGCAGATGTTGTGGATCAAAGAATACGTTCACAACGCTGGAAGCATCCGTGAGAAAAGAGTAGCCAACGTTTTGGGCCGAGACACTTCATCAGGAATGAGATACATGCTGATGAGATACCTGCTGGGCAGAAGACAGCAAAGAACTGTGACACAGCTGTGCACATCAGAGAATCAAGTCTCCCCATCGTGGACTCTGTCTGTCCTGCCCGCAGCCTCACTAAGGCAGGCAACATAATCAAAGATCCCCACAGACCTGGACATTCTCACTTCTCGCCCTCCCATCGGGTCGAAGATAAAATAAAACAGAAACATAACATTAGGTTCAAGGACGGTGTCCATTCTGCTGTTAGAAGCGAACAGCGTGATGAGTGGACTCCTGACCTCACAGTCTAAATCGATGTGACCGTGCACCACATATCTACCTGCACTGCACTTTCTCTGTAACCAGAATGATTTGTTCCGCTGTTATTGATTTACCCGATTTCACCTCAATATACTGTAGTAATGTATTGATCTGCCTGGATTTTACCGATTACAAGACTTTCACTGAACTTCGGTACATGACAAAATAAACAGTTTCTCCATTTTAATTGTGCAGAAATATAAGACAGCTGGAGTCTTCCTTTGGAAATTATGGAGAGAAACTTCATTTTCTGATAAATGCATATAAGTGAATCTGCGGCAGCACCAGAATGCAATTAAATAAGTATTGCAAATTAATACAGAAAACTAATAAACCGATAGCCCATTTTAATTGTGTAGAAATGTTATTCAGCCTGGATTGCTATTTCGGAACTTCTGGAGTGAGGCTTAACGAAGTTTATAAATTTTTGAGAAGCCCAGAGGATTGGAAAAAGCTTCATTCTCTCAGAAATACGATCATACATCGGGAAACATTGGCTGCGCTTTGCAGATGGTAACAGTGGGGTAAGAGTCAAGAAAAAAAAACAGCCTTCAATGAGTGAAAGTGACAGATTTGGATTGTCTGAACGGACGGAAAATGAATCTACACATACACGGGGGAAAGGAAAACCCGCAGATGCTGCAGATCTGTGGTAAAATGGGAGCGGGAAACCGGATCAGGTGACTTGTGGAGGTTTTCCCACCTGAACCGGTGACTCAGCTGCTCGCCCCTCACATACTGCCCGATCCACATGCTGTATTTTCCACAGTATTTCAAATTGACAGCAACTACATTTCAACGCTTTGCTCTGACACTTCCCCTTTCCGCTCTCCCTGGTCATAGAGTCAAGAGCTCAGTCCCCATGCCGGGCTCACATAGAATTTATACCCTGATCGGAACTGTACAGGTTTGATGTAAATCAGTCTATTTTTATAAACACTAATTTCTATTCACATTCCCCCGGCCTCACTAAACAGGAGCACTGAAAGATCAAGTGAGGAACAGCAGGAGGGGCCATTCAGCCCCTCTAATCATCAACAAGGTGGCTGCTCTCACATCTCAGCCATATGTTTCTGCCCGATCTTCATTTTCTCGATCCCTTCGGTCTCCACACATCCGCCGGCCTCTGTTTTATGTGAGGACATATCACGGAGTCTTCACCGGCCTCTGTGGTGGGGATTTACGGACATTCACCACCCTCGGAATGGAGACATTTCCTCATCTCAGTCCCGGACAGTTGTCACATATATTAGAGACTCGGATCCTCAGTTCACTCGTTAACGATGTTGGGTATTCCAGTGTGTTCACTTCTCAGTCTTCGATTCCCCAATTGAAAGAGTTTTTCGAATTTGATCGCTCTTTATATAACAATCCCAACAGTCTAGGAATCTGTCTGGTGAATCTTTATCGCACTCTCTGTAGCAAATAATCCCTAACCACTTTGTTAATCCTCTATGAAAATAATTCTCTCAAAACGCAGGAGGCAGGCATCAGGTCAGATAGCATTCATAGAACTGTGCAAACAGTGGGCATTTCGGGCCGAGACCCTCGTTTTGGACTGAAGATAAGTAGGAGGGGTTCCAAGAAGAAGTAATGGGGGGGGGGGGTGAGAAGAAGTAAAAGAACAGACTGGGGAATAGGGTAAGTGTGAGAATGGGAAAAGTTGATCACCAAATTGAGATATCGATATTCATACCATAAGGTGAGGGCAACCAGCCGGAAGTTAAAAAGCTGCCCCTCCACCGCGAGGGTGGCCTCATCTTGGCACTAACATTTGCAGCTCTGTGCTGCTCCCAACCCCTGTCAACACTTCTACCCCACTGCCTCCCACTCATCCTGATCAACCTCTCCCTCCCCAGCACTATCCCATCCCCACCCCTCACCTCTTTGTTCTGACTATTTTCCGTCCAATCTCAGTACAGAGGGAGGGTCTCAGCCCGAAATGTTGACGGTCCATTTCCCACTCAGAGGCTGCCCGACCCACTGAGTTCCTCCGGCAGTTTGTTCTTTGGTTTGTATAACCCGTGATAGTATGGGGAGCGGGATTTTACATCATATTCCAGGTACAATCTCAACGAAGGACAAATAATTGTCACTTAGCCCAGACACACCACTCCAGGGATCAGTCTGGTGAATCTTCATTGCACTCTCTATTACAAATACTCTCTAACCTCTTTGTTAATCCTCTATGGAACTAATTTCCATCTTCTGCCTCCCTCACCTCTCACCCCTGTCAGTCTTCCCACCTCCTCCTCACCTGGATCCACCTCTCACTCCCCAGCTCTAACCCCATCCCCACCCCTTTCCTCTTTTCTCTGACTATTTCCCGTCCACTCTCAGTCGAGGGAGGGTTTCGGCCCGAAATGTTGACGGTCCATTTCCCTCCACAGATACTGCCTGACCCATTGAGTTCCTCCGGCAGTTTGTTCTTTTAGTCTGTTCAGCCCGTGTTAGTATGGGAAGCGAGATTTTACACCTTCTTCCAGGCACAATCGCAACCAAGCCCAAAGAAGTTTTGAAGTTATGTCACTCCTTTACACAATAACATTTGCAATAAGCACAATGTACCTTGGACCTAACCCCCTACTCACTGCCGGGAATGTGGAACAGTCCTTGTTCCAAACCTACACCGGTATCGCTCCCCAACTCCTCTGACACTGCACTGACGACTGCATTGGTGCTGCTTCCTGCACCTGCTGTCAAATTTAATTAGTCCATTTACTGACTCCTTTCTCGATCTATCTTTCTTCATCTCAGGAGGCCACATTTTTTATAAACCCATTGATTCTCAGAGCTACCTTGGACTATACCTATTCCATCTCTTCAATCAGTTTCTCTGTCTCCGCCGCATCTACTCTCAGGATGAGGCTTTTCATTCTAGAACTAATGAAATATCCTTTTTCTTCCTTTCTTCACCAGCAATTCTGCCCTAATCCGCATTTCTTCCACCCATCCTCCGTCTGTCCTCAGCCCATCCACCCGCGGTTCCACAAGGGAGAGGTCTTCATCTACCATACCACCAGCGTCTGCGTCCAGCACACAATTCTCCGTAACTTTCGACATCTTCAACCGGATCATAGCACCAAGCACATCTTTCCCTCACCTTCCACCCCCACACTTCCCGCTTTCCGTAGGGATCGCTCCCTACGCGATTCCCTTGTCCAGTCTTCCCTCCCCGCTGATCGCCCTCCTCGAGGTTTTCCTCGCGAGTGTCACATGTGCCAAACCTGCCCCTGCACCCTCCTGTCGCACAAACATTCAGGGCCCCGAATAGTCCTTCTAGCGGAGGTGACACTTCACCTGTGAGTCTATAGAGGGCATATATTGTATTCTGTCCCTCTGGTGTGGCCTCCTGTATATGGGGGAGACCCAACGTAGTTTAGAAGACCGTATCGCCGAGCGCGCACGCTCCATCCACCAGAAAAAGTGGAATCTTCCGCTGGCATCCATTTCAATTCAATTTCTGAATTACATTCATATATTTCAGTCTATCGCATTCTCTGCTGCCGCGATCAGGCTACACGCCAGTTGGGCATGCAACGCCTTGGAATTCGCCTGGGTACTTTCCGAACTGATGACGTGAACATCGATTTGTAGAAATTCCGGTAACTGCCCCGCCCCCTCTCCCTCAGCATTCCCCACTCCCATTACTTCCACACACCTCATCTACTTACCTGCTGATCAGCTGCCACTGTGTTCCTCCTCTTTCCCTTCCTTTCATGACCTTCTGTCATCTAGACTTATTCCCCCTTCTCCAGCCCTTTATCCCTTTCACTTATCGACTTTCCAATTCTTTTCTTCACTAGCCGCTCTCGATTTCATCTCTAAGCTATTACCTTGTA
Organism: Hemitrygon akajei; assembly: GCF_048418815.1. NCBI lineage: Eukaryota > Metazoa > Chordata > Chondrichthyes > Myliobatiformes > Dasyatidae > Hemitrygon > Hemitrygon akajei. The sequence continues at coordinate 187,237 of NW_027332030.1, read as the reverse complement.
CTTCGTCCACTCCTCCTCCACCTTCTTCGCTGACTTCTCTCTTTACTAGTCTTTCATTTCCAGGGTCTCTCGGCCTAAACGTCGACTGTTTTCTCTTTTCCAGAGACGCTGCCTGGTGCGCTAAGTTCCTCCAGCATTTTGTGTATTATTTTGATTCCCAGACTCTGCAGATTTCTCTTGTAAGTATTTAAAGGAAATTGGACCATGGCGGGAGAATGAGGGAAGAATCCCTTCGGAGGACAGGACCCATGATGCCCCGGAAGTCGCCACATCAGTGATTCCAACGGCCAGGAAGGTGGTAGCTCAACTCTCCGTACAGAGCGAGGGGAATGATCCGGCGTCACGGACATCCACTGCAACCAAGGAAGAACACAGTGTCAGACGCTTGTTCGTACCACTGGACCCGGACTTCTGTGGTGGAGCGGATGGAACTGCCGCAGCGCAACTGTATTACCAGTTTAAAAACTCCCTCCCATAGGTTTTCTGACATGATAGACAATCTCTCTCTCTCTCTCGCCTGTGCTCAGAGTGCTCATGAAAATCTACTCTAGGCATTATGTCACCGTCGGTCTCTGCTATGGTGTGAGAGTGTGGGTTTCATTCTGTGTCTGTTAGTCTCTGCTACAGTGCTAAGTGTGTTGTCACCGTCCTGTTTGTCTCTGATTCAGTGTGCGCGGGTGTTTTTTTCTCATTCTTAACCGCTGTTCCTCTGATCCAGTAAATTCTCTTAAAACATATTCTGTATTCTCTGAGCTATTTTTAGAACGAGTCTCCTGCAGTTGGTGTATGTTAAAATCGTGACATACATCGTGCACTTATGAGTGATGTATCGAGAAGTACATTCAGCGGCACAGATTTATTTGGCAAACAGTCCATTCGGCCCGGCATCATTCTGCATGCTATTCGTTGCTAAACCATACAGAGCAAATTGATCAGTACTGATCTGTAAACTTCTGCAGTTTGGCAACACAACTTCTTAAATGTTGAATGAAAATAAACAAAATAAATATTTTATTTGATTTAAATAACTATCGGCATAGTGAAAATCATAAATGGGTCGAAATAAAACCCACCGAGGCAGGGCGTTTCATGTTCCTTCAACATATATGTGAATACATTTCCCTCAGCACTTTTAAATTGCTCCTTTCACGGTGTATCTCTGCACTCCTATGTTTGCCGATTTTATCACGTATATTTCAATGTGCAGCAGATTATGTATTGATTTGAGTTACGTCCCACTCATAAACAATATAATATTTATTTCGAATTTCTAATGACAGTTTCAGACTGCGATAGGCCAGTTATAAAATTATTTCATTTTTAAAACTGTGACTACCTTGTTCAACACCGAAAGAGTTTGGAGATAGGAATGCGAGGGAGGGTCAAGTTTCACATTTGGAGCAATCCGAAGTTCCACGTTGCATCACGCGGCTGATTGATGAATTCCCGAGAGTTGGCGTCACTGCTTACGTCACGGCACAGACTGGAATGTCATGGACATGGACTAGAGTTTGCTTCTGTGTTGCAAGGCACCGAGTCCTATATTACACCCATCAGAGCAGAAGGACGAGATGAATGGCGGAGAATGGACAGCAGACGATGGATAGATTGATATTACAACGTGAACACATAACCTGTACATGCTAGGGTCGTGGAACAGTAGAGCACAGGAACAAGCCCTCTGACTTTCTATTTCTGCACTGAATACGATGCCGAATGTGACTGAACTGATGACTGTACATGACCCATCTCCCCTCATTCATTGCATACACATATGCTTTGATTGAATCTCGAGGTTGCCCCTCAACAGACAGCAAATTTTGCCATTAGCTTCTTTGTTGAAGTAAATATTTGAGAAGGCAAGAGAAAACACTGATGAATTAAAAAGGTGGAGGCTCACTTAAAGATATCCCCGAAGGGAGCAGGAGGGCTGGTGAGTTAGCCAAAATAGAATCAAGTTGGGTGGCAAAAGGGAGTCCAGATATAGAGGAAGGGATGACAGAGAAACTAGCAAACTTTATACATATAGAGTTAGTCATGACACAACAACAGGATGAGGAGTTATGTAAAGGTACAAAGAGTAGGGAATTCTGAAGATTATGAGAAATATCGAGCGATACAGGCACGGAATTGGATTATACCTGATAGTGGTAAATTTGAGGGGCGGAATTGTGAAAGAAAACAGATGATGCATCGGCACCGTGACATTTGTGGGCATCAAGGAGCAGATAGAACTATGGAACAGTTGAAGAATCTGTGTTGGTGGCCAAAACTGCGAGGAGATGTACATTATTGTAAGAACTGTTTGATTTGTGCCCTGTGAGAATCCAGATAAATCGGCTAGAAAAGCACTTTCCGGATATGTCCCACAGAGGGACCATGTATTAACTTGCACGTTTACTTTGTTGGATCTTCACCTCCATCCCCTGGAGGACTGAACTATATCCTCCGGATAGGGGATGCGTTCACCAGGTGGATAGAGGCTTCCCCAACTAGATAATGAAAACCGCTGACGTTACAGCCAGGATTATGTTGGACGGAATTTCCACCCTTTGGGGATTGCAAAGCTCTCTGGAATCAGTCATGGTCCTTCCTACACCGCACATGTGATACAAAATGTAATGAAACTGTCTGGGGTAAAACACAGGTTGGTGTTCCTTATCGATCACAATAGAGTGCAATTGCTGAACGGATGAAAAGATCTTTAAAGACAATCTCATCTGAAATGAAATGGTTAGCATCCCTGTTTGAGCTAGATTTATCACAGGCCGAAATGATGGCATTGGAAAGGACCAATGCAAGCAGCAATTAATTGACTCTATTAAGGAGCCCGATTATGTCGCCGCCCATAATATGTGACGTAGGAAACAGCACAGCAAAGCTTATTTCGAGGTGCGAACAAAACCGCAGAAGTTGGAAATCGGACAGAAGGTCATGATCTCACTACATCAGCCAAGCCCGTTTACAGCTTCGCGATTTGTAGGGACATATGATATCCTCGACAGATCGGGTCCATCAGTATATAGAATCCAGACCGCTCCAAACAAGTTGGGTTAGTATCATATTAACAAACTCCAACCCCTTGGTGATAGTGAATGTCCTCTAGTCGCTGAATTCCAGAAAACACTGTCAATTAGATTCTCTGCACCGAGATGACATGATCCTCTTAGATTTATTTTTCAGGCAATCGACGGTGACGTAGATGAAGGAGCAGTTGCTCCCTATGTGAGTTGGGCAACCACTTCCGGTTTGTAGCCGGAAGTTGAGGATCGGTCAGATCTTTACACTCGCCCGAGCTAAGGCGGAGACAATGGAAGAGAGCAACAGATGGGAGAACGTGTTTGTTCCGTGGTCTTCTGGAAACGAATTGGGCGATAATTCAGCTGATATGAATGGATTTTAACAAGGCGTTAAAGTTAGCCAAGGTAGGACCATTCATAACGTCAAAAGGTTTGGCATCCAGGGAAAGTTCATTGGTGGATTCAGAAATGACGCCGACAGAAGACAGAGGATAGTTGTGGATGAAGCGTTTCTCCCTGGATGTTGGTGACAGTTGTTCTGCAGAGATTTTTTTCTGAGACACCAGGTTTTTGTGTTTTTATCAATTACTTGAATGAGGAGGTGGCAGGATGGTTTATTGTATTTTCAATGATGTGGAAGTTGCTGGAATTGGACAGTATATGGACAGTATAGTAGCTTGCCACAGATCACAACAAGATATAGACAGAACTTAGGGCAGCGGTGAGAATTTGCAGATAGAGTTCAACCCGGAAAAGTACGAAGTGATTCACTTTGGAAGAATGCATTTGAAGGCAGAGTTGGTACTTTCTGGAGTTAACTGAGGGCTTCACAATACTACGAGTACTACAATGGAAACAGAATGATGCAACCTTCTCCAATAAGCCGAGGGCCGCTCATCAGTACGAGAACCACAATCGGCACGGAGCGGTTCACTGCAGGAGCAGAAGGAAGTGTGATTGACAGGTGAGCTTGAACACATCCGCTGTTCTGCACATACTCATAGTGACGCTCGAAAGGCAATATACCTGACAGTAAATCAGGAGGTAAAATCTACAACTTCATGGCAAATAATAGAACAGCCTGGGAACTTGCTGCTTTTGTTCGGACAGAGAATTGATGGAGAAATAGTGGTAGAATTGTGGCAGGTTTAAGAACATAATCAAAGTCAAGTAGACTGCATCTCACGTCACGGGTATGGGGTGGTCATGTCATTCACTGGCAGAGGTCAGGTTCCTGCCAAACGCCCCATGTGTGCGCTGGAAAACATTGTTCTTCAAACTGTCCACAGCCCTCGCTAATCTCCCGAGGACACGTTCCCTTTTTGATTACAGATCTCTGGAGTATCGCTGTGCATCTTTTACAGTGTTTGCAGGAATATTTGTAGTGTATTTTATTGTAACACAGGTCAGCTGTCACTGTGATATCCAACACTCAAACCGCCCGGAATGACTGGAACGAACGAAAGAAAAGAATGAACGAATATTCCCCTTTAATAAAGAAGTGTTCTCCATTTCACCTGCCAGAACAAACTCCTTCCCTCAATTTCAGAAGCGAATGTGCTCCGTCAAATTTTACAAAATAAATCGACTTCAAGATGAATGCCTACTTTGAAAGCTACATAGATATAAAACTATCCTATTTAAATAGCTGAAGCCATGTATCATGAAAATTAATATGGAAAATTCACATCATATTTTGTTTTAAAATAAATAGATTGCAATATCCTTTGAGGAGTCAAATTAATGACACGGGAACAGTGATAAAAATAGTTTAACGTAAGTGTTTGTGCAGTTGGTTGTCACTGATGTCTCTGACGTGACAACTACGTTAATTGACTCAGTGGAATTGCTCTCTCCTCAATAAAAATCTGCTAAACCGATCCCCAGTCCATCTGAGCAGCTGAAACGCTCCGCACAACTGAACGCTGCTTCTGACGGAATATGGGATATCCGGCGATTTACTACATTGCGGCCATTCTCTATCCGACACTTGTAGCGGTTGGTGTCCCCGGTAAGATGCCGGAGCTGGTTACTTTATGTATGGTGCCGTCGTTACTCTGCTGCTTCTGTGCTGCGGTATCTGCGCTCTTACTAAGCACAGATGCTACCATTGGCTGAAACGTTTCCAGAGTGGAGGGTTCAGAGTTCTGATTGTTTTATGTACATTTTCCATACTTCGATCGCAATTTTTTCTTTGTCAATTAAGTCGGTGCCAATATTGTCAATGTTTCATAATTTCACGTCGCTAGGCTTTATGAAGTGACACAGGTCTCTGCTTTTCCAGGTCCGAGTCTCTATCAGTGCAGACAATTCGACATTATAACAACGTGGTAGCTTATTCAAATGACGGTCCAGTCTATTTTCGACACGTAGTTCTGTTCTTCTGCAAATAAGGACATGAGAGCTCTTGCATATATCTCCTTCATTCCACTTTGTCATCGCTACAAACAAACCTGTAAGCACTTTCACCTCTAATAGTGGAAATGGTGTCGGTTTCTGGGGAGATCGACGACTCACCAGTACTTCAGTCGTGGAGTTCATTTCCTCGCTGTCAACTGTCGGAGTTTCGCCAATCCACTGCCATTCCAATGCGTCACTGTCCTCCAGCCAGAGTGCAGCTACTGAGACCGCACACACTGGATTCCCGCTTTCCATTTCCAAACAAACTCTACTCTGCATAGCATTAGAAGAATGGGTGCATTCAGAGAGAGTTGTTGCTGACCAGATTTTTATTTCTTTTACAATTTTTTTTTGCAGTTTATTTAACGGCGATTGTGATCATCTCTCGGGGAAAATGGATCACCCGTTACCTGGCTGGATTGGTAACTGCGGTTCTGATGGTGATTATCGTTGTTGCTTTAGTGGAACAGACCAACAATATCTACATTTATTCTATTCATATTTCTAATGTTTTTTTTCCAAATTTCTTGCAGTTAATTTAACGGCGATTGTGATCCTATCTCGGGGAAAATGCGGACTCTCCAAATGTATCACCCGGTACCTGGTTGGCATGGCAACAGCGGATCTGATGGTGGTTATCGTTGTTGCTTTAGTGGAACAGACCAACAATATCTACATTTATTCTATTCATATTTCTAATGTTTTTTTTCAAATTTCTTGCAGTTAATTTAACGGCGATTGTGATCCTATCTCGGGGAAAATGCGGACTCTCCAAATGTATCACCCGGTACCTGGTTGGCATGGCAACAGCCGATCTGATGGTGGTTATCGTTGTTGCTTTAGTGGAACAGACCAACAATATCTACATTTATTCCAGATCCCTGCTCATCACTCCTGTATGCGCTCTGACGCTTGCATTCGGGATGGTAGCGACGGACTGTTCTGTTTGGTTTACGGTCAGTTTTACCTTCGATCGCTTCATCGCAATATGTTGCCGAAAGCTGCGGGAGCGATACTGCACCGAGAGAACAGCAACGGTGGTTATCGTGACCGTAGTTATAGTGAGCTGCGGGAGATGTGTCCCGTTTTACTTTGCCCTTGAACCTTACGTCATCATTGACAACACGCCGTGGCGGTGCACCGGCACATATGAATACGCTACTTCACCCGAGTGGAGAGGATACCAATTACTGGACAGTATTTTAACACCATTGTTACCAATCGGATTAATCCTGGTGTTTAACGGGTTAACCGTAAGACATATCGTTGTGGCAAATAGAGTCCGCAGAAGGCTTCGGCACAGCTGCGACAATCAGAAAGATGCCGAGGTGGAAAAACGCAGAAAATCAATGATTTTGCTGTTTTCTATATCAGCTAATTTCATATTATTTTGGATGCCCTATGTAGCTCATTCTCTGAAATGGCAACCGGAGAACTATTTTTACCAGGACAGATATTTGAGTTCCCCGGTATACATCCTACAGCAATTTGGGTTCATGTTGCAGATTCTCAGCATGTGCACCAATACTTGTATCTATACACTGACACAGAGGAAATTCAGAGAAGAGCTGAGGAATGGAATGAAGTATGTGTTTACAATAAATGGCCATCTGTGTAGGTAACGCCTGCGTCTAATGACAATTCAGCGGAGTTTTCAAATAAAGCCATTTTAGATTATCAGGTTTGGCAAATATGTCATTATTTCAAACAATCATATGCCTGGTCACCCGGAAATTGCAGAATTGGCGGAAGATTGCTGACTTCATACAGTTCAGGTAGGTGGCAATGCAAACGTTCGATGCTGCTGGCGTGATTGTTACATTGGTTGAAGTATGTTCCAAAATATCACAGACACTCGACTGTCACAAGGACAGGGATGGCTTCAGGGCATTCCGGGTTTAGATGTTTGAAAATGGCCAGTGACAAGTAAAATACACGATTGGAAAGCCGGGACTGGATCGCAGATACAGAAAGGGAGGACAACATGGAGCGTACGTTTGTTAATGGACTGTGAGACGAACACAGAAACATGAATCAACCCATTTGTAGCATTCTGTACAGCCGCCCACGAGATTTAGAAAAAAAAACGCGACGGGAACAGTGAGGGAAACGGAATTTGGACATGTAACATGTTGTTGACTCGGGGAAGTGAAACATCTCCAACATTCTTTGGAGCCTCCCCAGGGTAAGAGGTTTAGGTATCGCATAATTTCTCAGTTGTGTCAGGAAGGATCCATGTCACTATGTGAAGAAAGGAGGAATAGCGAACAGTCCATACCGGATCTAATATTAGAAAAGGAAACGGATCGGGTGACAGATCTCTCCGTTGGTCTAAATTTCAGAACGATAGTGCAGAATTCCCCTCCATTCACCTTGCACAGGAATAGGACAAGAGAGCATGGGAGGGTCAGCGATGCATGGCGCTACCTGGCAGGAACTTGAGAAGGTAAATTGGGAAATGATGGAATCAAGGAAATGCGCAGGACATTTGTGGGAATTGTTTAGGGATCACTTACACGGGGTTCAGTATAGACTTGTCTCAGTGACGCAGGGAAAGGATGACAGTGTAAAATAACCCTGGGAGACAAGAATGTTGGAACAACACGTCAAGAGGAAGAAAGAACAATACTTACAGAACAGGAAGAAAGGATCAGGTAAGGCTGTCTCGAGTCACAAGGTAGACAGGAAAGAATTTAACAACGGACTTAGAAGAGGTAGAAGAGGAGTTGAGAAGACCTTGGCGAGTTGCATTGTGAAGAACAGGAGGAGTCTGGAGAGAGTGTCGGCAGATCAGAGAAAACCGAGGTAACGTGTCTGGAGTCAAAGGAGGAAGTGAGGCTCCTTACTGAATACATCGATCAATGTGAACACAGCGTCAAAAGGCAGATATACTCGAACATGCCGACACTAAGAAAGAGGAAGCGCTGGAAACTTGGAAAATATTATGATAGATGATTCCCTGGTGTCAGAAGGGATATATTCCAGGAGATTTACCAGAATGCTGCCTGGTTTAGAGAGAATGCAATATAATCAGAGATTAAGGAAGCTAGGGCTTTACACTTTGGAGAGAAGGAGGATGAAAGGAGACATGATAGAGGTGTACAAGATATTAAGAGGCATAGACAGAGTGGACAGCCAGCGCCTCTTCCTCAGGGCACCACTGCTCAGTACAAGAGGACATGGCTTTAAGGTAAGGGGTGGGAAATTCAAGGGGGATATTAGAGGAAGGTGTTTTACTCAGAGAGTGGTCGGTGCGTGGAATACACTGTCTGAGTCAGTGGTGAAGGCAGGTACACTGGTGAAAATTAAGAGACTACTAGACAGGTATATGGAGGAATTTAAGTTGGGGGATTATATGGAAGGCAGGGTTTGAGGGTCGGCACAACATTGCGGGCCGAAGGACCTGTAATGTGCTGTGCTATTCTATGTTCTATGTAATTTGGGAAAGCAAGTGAAGGGATTGGTAAGCTTTTGGACAGGATATTTCTGTCTTCACTCTCCACGGAACCAGATGACCGGAATGTGCCAAATGGTATTCATTTGTTGTAGAAAAATATTAACGATACTCCTTTGAATTGTAGACCGGGTCTTACGTCAGTAGTGGGTAAACTGTTGGAGACGATTATTGTAGAGGGAATTTATAAGTATTTGGAGAAACGCAGTCTGGCTACGGAGTGTCAACATGTTACGTTGTCCTTTATGAGTCAGATTGAATTATTTGAAAAAGTGAAAATAAAACGAACAGAAGAATCAGAACAGTCGATGTGGATGTATTAATTTTGGTCAGGCTTTTAAACAGTTCCCCACAGTAGACTCAGTCAGAAAGTCAGGAGGCAACGGATCCAGAGAAACGTGACTGGTTGGTTCAGAATTGGCTTACTAACAGAAGGCAGATGATCAGACTGCATTCTGGCTGGAAGACAGAGGGCAGCCGTGTTCCGCAAGGAGGGTTGAAATTTCGGCACACTTCACAACTATATTTGGTGTCAGCAGTTACAGTGTTCCGAGAAACAGGGCTGAGGGAAATAACGGATTTAATCTGACCTCCCAGCAGCAGCAGGATCATTTATGGAATTATGGCTGACGACAGAAACAAATCGCTGAGCGATTGACCGCATTAGCGCGATTTCTAAACTGACCTGCCATTTACATATTACAGGGGAAATGCTACAATTTCTTCAAAGCATCTTTTCCAGTGGAACCCTACAACTTAAAACCAGCATTTCAAAGTGTTCAGTTGCAGTTTTTGCTGCTCATTAAAAGAACAATTCTTCCAAAATACCAATTCCAAATTTCCAGTTCAAGAACACACCAATTTATCCAAATGCATATCTACCTCTAAATTGTGGTTTTAATGTATCTGGTGTAGATACGCTCATATTTCGATCCCTTTAACCCTGAATCCACATGGCCGGTGTGGAATCCGTGTCTCCCTCTGAAATCATTAAAAAATGAAACATACAAATCTACACAAACTAAAAACGCAGCGACAGCAAAGCAAGTATCCGGGCTCACACTTGTCTTCCTTTAAAACCATTGCAGGCAATTGGAGAACACCTAATAAACAATTTCCAAAGCTTCCATCTTCTCATGCTATAACCATCCATTAACTCAAGTCTCCATGCTTCAGTGTGTGCAAGGACAGAGGGATAGAACAGTATCAAAGACTTTCTAGATTGGTTGGTGTTGTGAGACACGGAAGTTCTAACCCAGACATCCAGTCAGACAGCCATAGGAAACCACTGCACAGAAACAGGGTCTTCAGCCCGTCCAGTTAATGAGGAATTATTTAAACTGCCTACTCCCATCGACGTCACCCGGACCATGGTCATCCATATCCCAGTACTTATCCAATCATCTCTTAAACGTTGACATCGAAATCACAATTGCTATTTGCCTTGGCATAGTGGGGTGTGTCAGGAATGGACAGGAGGAGGAGTATAGGAAACTGATACAGGACTTTGTGATATGGTGCAACTCAAACTACCTGCGTCTCAATATCACCAAGACCAAGGAGATGGTGGTGGACTTTAGGAGATCTAGGCCCCATATGGAGCCAGTGATCATTAATGGAGAACGTGTGGAGCAGGTTAAGACCTACAAGTATCTGGGAGTACAGTTAGACGAGAAGCTTGACTGGACTGCCAACACAGATGCCTTGTGCAGGAAGGCACAGAGTCGAATGTACTTCCTAAGAAGGTTGGCGTCATTCAATGTCTGTAGTGAGATGCTGAAGATGTTCTATAGGTCAGTTGTGGAGAGCGCCCTCTTCTTTGTGGTGGCGTGTTGGGGAGGAAGCATTAAGAAGAGGGACGCCTCACGTCTTAATAAGCTGGTAAGGAAGGCGGGCTCTGTCGTGGGCAAAGTACTGGAGAGTTTAACATCGGTAGCTGAACGAAGGGCGCTGAGTAGGCTACGGTCAATTATGGATAACTCTGAACATCCTCTACATAGCACCATCCAGAAACAGAGAAGCAGTTTCAGTGACAGGTTACTATCGATGCAATGCTCCTCAGACAGGATGAAGAGGTCAATACTCCCCAATGCCATTAGGCTTTACAATTCTACCTCCAGGACTTAAGAACTTTTTAAAAGCTATTAATGCTTTTTGAGACGGTGATTTAGATGCATATCATATTTTTTTTACTGAGTTAAGTATTGTATGTAATTAGTTTTGCTACAGCAAGTGTATGGGACATTGGAAAAAAAGTTGAATTTCCCCATGGGGATGAATAAAGTATCTATCTATCTATCTATCTATTCGCCCAGATCTCTAGTTGTATTTGCCCAATAACAGTAGAGAAAGCCTGCTTGCATTTACACTCGCCATCCGCCTTACATTGTTGTATTCCTCTATCAAATCTCCCGTCAGACCCCCTACACGCTCGGGAATAAAGTGCTGACATATGTAATCTTTCCTTCTTATTCCAAACGCCCAGTCCCGGCAATAGCCGGTAGTTGAGCAAAATCGTACACATTATTTTTCCAAGTTAGGCCTTAATAGAGTCGTCAATAGCATCAACATAACATCCTAACTCCTGCACTCAGTACTTTGCTCTATGAAGGCCAATGTGCGGAAAGATCTGTTTTTACGACCCTGTCTAACTGTGCCGCAACTTTCATTGAATTATGGACCTGCATTCCCAGATTCGTTTGTTCTATCGTACTCCTCAGTGCCCTATATCTCATTGTGTCAGACCAACCCTGGCTGGTCCGCCCAAAGGACAAAATCTAACACTTGTCTGCATTAAATCCGATCGGCCATCTTTAGTCCATCTCTCCAGCTGGTCCAGATTCTGCTTCATGCTCCGGTACTCTTCCTCGCTGTCAACTACACCGGTAGTGTCACCGGCAAATAATACGTCGGCAAAGTTAACGACAGTATTATCCAGAGAGTTGTTATAGATTGCAAATAACAACGGGCACAGCAACGATCCCTGGGACACTCCACTTATCACAGGTACCCCGTCAGAGAGGCAACCATCCATTACCACGCTCTATCTTCCCCAACGTACCCAATGGCGAATCTAATTTACTAACTCATCGTGAAAGCCAAGCGACTGAACCTTCTCGAACATCCTCCCCTACGGAACCTTGAGAAATTCCTGGCTGAAGTCCCTGTTAGACGGTATCCACTGCCTTGCCTTCCACACCATTCCTGGTAACTACCTTGTAATGCTTTGTACGTTTCGTTAGACATGACCTACTAGTGACTGGCCCATTCTGACTATCGCTAATGTTATTGTTTGTCCAGTTACTTCCCTTCATACCCCATGACCAGCGTAGTCTGAACAACGAGGACAATTCATCATTACATAATACTTGGCAAGTCCCTTCCAAGCTTTAAATAATTAATCGACTTACTTAACTATAGCAAGATACGGTACGCTCGGTCGAACACAGAACATAGAATATTACAGCACAGTACACGAGGTTCTGATAGGCTTTCAACTAATGTAAGTTCGATCTGACACATCCCCCCTGCATCTGAATCAGAATCAAAGGTTTCAAAAGTACATTTAAAGAATCAGAACCAGATTTAATTTCACAGAAATACGTCGCGAAATTGTTAACTTTACTGTAGCAGTACAATGAAATACAGGATAAATAAATATAGAGAAAACAAAACTGAGATACAGGTGGCAGCGGGGAAACACTGATCCTGAATCGCTGAGCCTGAGCTTTCAGGCTTCTGTATCTCCTTCCCGATGGTAACACTGTGTAGAGGGCACGTCCTGTTAGTGGGCAATGTCAATGACGGACGTCACTGTGACAAGAATCATCCCTTGTAACAATGGTCAATGAGATACAGAGAATCTGTATTTACCAACAAGTATCTTTTATTATTTCTACTAAAAGCACGTAGATTTACACACTATCTTCATGTGTGCACCCAACTGGAAACCCTGACACTCCATGAACAGTCAATGAAGAGAAAAGTTATTACCCGGGAAAAGAGTCTACGCTGGCAGGACATTCCATAGAAACATAGAAAATCTACAGCACAATACAGGACCCTGGGCCCACAAAGTTTTGTCGAACATGTCCCGACTTTAGAAATGACTAGGCTTACATATAGCCCTCTATTTTTCTAAGCTGCATGTACCTATCCAAAAGTCTCTTAAAAAAGACCCTATCGTATCCGCCTCCACCACTATTGCCAGCAGCTTATTCCACGCACTCTCCACTCTCTGAGTGAAAAAACTTACCCTTGACATCTCCTCTGTACCAACTGCCCAGCACCTTCAACCTGTGTCCTCTTGTGGCAACCATTTCAGCCCTGGGAAAAGCCTCTGAATATCCACACGATCAATGCCTCTCATCATCTTCCGATCCTCATGTTCCCGATCTCCACGTGTCCGTGTGGTCCTACGTTTCGGCAATGGTTGTTCTCTAGCCGCTGGAGAGTTATCTCCGCTGCATATTTGAAGCTCTGGAATCTTATATTGTTCCTCATCAATTGAACCATTGGATCTCCAAACCATTGGCTCAAGGTCACCTGACCTACCTGGGTCACATGGTTACTGATCATTGTATAGAGCTACAACCAACATATTGTACCTGGCTCTGCCCACCCCAGCCTTGTGTATTCGTATGTTTACACCCTGACCGGTCCAAACCAGTTAAATGAGGCAACCCAGACCGAGCCTGACGAGACTACAGATTGCCTGTTTGACATGTTTGGCATTTTACATAACAAGTAGCTGCTCCTCTGAGCATGGTCTCAGGTTTATTGCTCTGATTAGATTGTCCCAGAGTCAAGAATCAGTTCAGAGTCCACCCCTTCACATAACAAATGGCGACTTGTTTGAGAATGGTCTCAGGTTTAGCAGATCATTGCCTGAAGCTTCCTGTGTCCACATTCAGTTCCTTTGATTAAATTATTCCAATGCAAGAAACAGTTCATAGTCCACAAAATGGGTTGGGGCGGGGCAGAGAGAACTGGTTTGTCTGCTTCCCCAGTCCTTGATCAGTCTGTAGTTTCATCTGGCCAACAGTGTTTTATGAGCCATTCAATCTGACACGACGGTATCTTTCTCGGGTCTGCTGTCGTCTGTATGCACAGGGGTGGATGATGGAGGTTTTGCAGAGATGACGAGAGCTGTAGGGGTCGAAGGGGTTTACAGAAATGCGGTGTGATGTAGGGGTTGGATCGGTTTTGTTACGTGCCCCGTAACGGGTTAAAATGACCTGCAGAAATGGAACACACCTGGAGTCTGGTATTGTTACAAACAAAACACTACTTATCAGTATCCACGTAATCTCGTAATATAAAACCAGATAAATCATACTGGTTAGCAGAGTTTATGCATATGTAAGTGTGTAAATATAAAACCCCAAACTTCTTCAGCTTAAGTGGTAAATGGTACATTCTTACGATGGTATAGGAATGATGTCAGTTCAGTTCGTGATATTAAGTTGAGTAGAATTGAGGAGAGAGAGAGAGTGAGGTGATTTGTTTTCCAAGTAAGCTGATGTCGTCGATCTTTCCGTTGCCTTCCGAAGTCGTGTTAAAGTTTTGTGATCACACAAAAGAGTACCGCCTTCACGCAGTAAAGCTATCAAAGATTAAACACACCGATAACCTTCCACCGGTCAACCCTTTTCCACACTGTGATCAAAACCCACCCTTTAGTGGGCACTGAAAGCTCATCCAGTGTCTATTTCTTCTGTATTTCTGTCCGTGTCTTCCGTGTGTCTGTGTGTCTGTCTGAAAAGCCAGCTGACCGTGTATATATCCCAAACATTCTGAGCGCCAGCTGTCCATTAATAGCCCCGCCCTTCCGTAACCATGGCGACTCACGAGCTGCTCGGTGCTCTCTCTATCTCTCTCTCTGAATCGGTGTACACCAACTCTCTATCTTTTTAAAGGCACAGTCCATATTGAATACACCTTAGCATCTCGTCACAGTTTTTACAGATAGCGAGGGGTGTCAGCACACTTCTCCACCTATGTGGAAATGCAGTTTACTTGTAGTACCAAACTGGCATTTCTGTCTGTAACAAAATGAAACCCGTCTTGTGTCGGAGTGTTTTGCTAATAATGTTCTTGCAACATTATGCTGTGTGATCCTGAGTACCTGACTGCAGACCGCAGTCCCTACGCTATGATGGCAGAATATGGCATTAAAGGCAACACTTTTGACAGTGCGGAGGATCAGAGGGATCTTGGGGTCCGAGTTCACAGAACACACAAAGCTGCTACACAGGTTGACTCTGTGGTTAAGATGGCATATAGTGCATTGGCCTTCACCGATTGTGGGATTGAGTTTAAGAGCTGAGAGGCAATGTTGCAGCTATATAGGAACCTGGTCGGATCCCACTTGGAGTACTGTGCTCAGTTATAGTTGCCTCACTACAGGAAGGACATGGAATCCATAGAAAGTGTGCAGAGGAGATTTACAAGGATGTTGTCTGAATTGGGGAGCATGCCTTATGAGAATAGGTTAAGTGACCTCGCCCTATTCTCCTTGGAGCGATGGAGGATGAGAGGTCGCCTGATAGAGGTGTACAAGATAATGAGAGGCATTGATCGTGTGGACAGTCAGAGGCTTTCCCCAGGGCTGAAATGTCTAGCATGAGAGGGCATAGTTTAAGGTGCTTGGAAGTAAGTACAGAGGAGATGTCAGGGGTAAGTTTTTTTTTACACAGAGAGAGGTGGGTGCGTGGAATGGGCTGCCGGCGGCGGTGGTGGAGGCGGACACGATATGGTCTGTTAAGAGACTCCTGGATGGTTACATGGAGCTTAGAAAAAGAGGGCTATGGGTAAAGCCTAGGTAGGTCTAAGGTAGGGACATGTTCGGCACAGCTCTGTGGGCCGAGGGCCCCATATTGTGCTGTAGGTTTTCTATGTTTCTACTCAGACGACGGCCACTGGGTTTGCCCCACCTTCCTTTAATTTGCTCTTACTAATCATCACAAATGCCGATTGGCCACTAGTTGATTGGTCACCGATTGCTCTATTGCACTGCCGTGAGCTGCCCCTTGGACAATGAGCCTTATTGAAGTTCCCTCCTCTCCAGATCTCCGATGTCCAGGTTGGCCACTAGTCAAAGCTACCGGAAGTACCTCTCAGTGATGACCGTGTCAATACCAGCAACATGACACTGGCAACCGAGTACATTGTCTTAGACAAGACACCTGCCAAATCTAATGCCACTCCCCTTCGCACTACATATGGACTGCTGCCTATGTGTGCATATTGATCTGTTGTCCCCACATGTTCATTGATCACTTTCCCTCTCTGCAATGTGAATACTCCAGTTAAAGCCATCTCCTGCGTGTGTGCTTCTATTTGATATGTAGTTACACAGACACAATGCAGACTGACATTTGAGTACAGAAGTGATGACCATAAGTTTCTCTATTCCTCCAACGCTGAGACAATTTTAGATCCAGATTCTTTGTTGTTCTCACAGTTCCAGTCCAAGAAATGCATTTGTCTCTTTCACATTTTGCAAGGGACATGTCAGAAACGGCAAGAAAAAAATACACAGATATAACTGTAACTACAAATTTTATTGGTGGCTTATTATACAAATGCCCCAAGTGAAGATGCTGTACCTATCTGTACGCAATGCAACAAGGACTGCTCACTTGGAATAACTTTACAATTGACTTAAATTGTGGTGCTCCTGTCAATATTGTAATGTCATTATGGGTGCATTAAGAATTAGGCTGAGTGATGACACCTGACAGCTTTACAAACATTTGTAGAATGTAGAAAGGCACCAACTCTATGAATTAATGTATACTCCAATATAATTTCGGAATTAACCTTCTTACATTGCATAAACAACTGATTAACACATGTTTACAAACTGCATTACATTCCAACAGTTGTTACATTCTCTCATGACTCATGCCGTCCTTTTCGTGGATGCAGACTTCTGGGCAGCATGAGCACATTTCAGATTGGCATCATGCACCGCATGCCACATCAATAGCAGTTCGAAAGGCCGAAAACGGTGCACTAGCAGCAACTCACGGTAATAGCAAGGATTGAAAGAGTCATCTTGGGTTGAAGGAACCCTGACTCCAGCTGTCCTGAATCCGCTATGGGAGCGTGGGGCTAGTCCAGTCTTGGCCAGACACATCCCCCAAAAGACATCATCAATGGGATATAGTTCAAGGTCTTGGGCTATCTGGTAAATGATGTGAGCTGTATACACAGACATAAGTATGCCCGCTCCACTAACGTATGGTGGGTACGACTTGATGGTGGTCACTATTTCTGGCACATAATACTTGCTCGACTTCTGGCGATTGGGCCCAAACCCATAAACGAGATGGCCCACAAACAGGTGTTGGTGAACCTTCATGCCTAGCAAGTAATCAACCATGTTATCGGTGTTGGCAAAGACATCATCATCTCCATTGAAGATGAATTTAGCTCTGGGGCAAAATTCACTGACCCACTGCAGCAACTTGTATTGTTTGAGGGTGAGGTTGAAAAAGGTATCCAAGAAATCCCATTGTAGGACATCTCTGTGTTCTCTGTTTTCCATGGCTAAAAGCTGATTCAATTTCCTCCTTTCCTTTTGGTCAGGAGAGACACCAGAGATAAAGACTCTCTTAATTAGGACCCCATTGAATTCGCGTTCTTTGCCCCAGGTCTTCCTTACTATTTCCCGCCGATCCTGGTTGAAAGGGTGAGATTTGATCACCAGGAGCAGGAAGACATTCTGAGATCCTTCTCGACCACCACATTTGTCTGGGGCATTTAGAATCATGTCAAATTCTCGACAGTGTTTATACATCAAGAAGTTTTTTATGTGCTCTTTCTCTTGATGAAATGAGGACAGGTGCAACAATGTCCTGTTCGCGTGGCACTTTGGCTTGAGCACTGATTTAGTTGCATCAGCTGTAACAACCTTGGGCAGATCTTTGCGATGAAAGGTTTCTGCAAGATCATCAGTCTCTCGACGTTGGTCATTATCCCAGAACATGAAGAACAATCCCAGAGTAATCAGAACACCCAGCACTACTTTCTCATTGAATCGCCGACGTCTACTCATCTTTCACCTGAAATAGAGAAAACAATATGGATTAATTCAAAGAAAACTTTACATTTACATGATGCTTGAGAAGAATGGGAAGTTTAAACTGTAATGAGTTTCACTAATGCTTTGTAATATTGACCTCAAAATGGTGATAAGGTAAGGAATAGGGAAGGCCCTACACACTGTTGAAAGTTTAATTAACCTGAAGCATTCCATCCCAGCAGAAAAAGAAATCTACCTATAGGATACCATCTCTGTCATTAAACTGAAAATCGCATAGTTTTTTTCTGGGCCTTAAAGGTATATGATTCCAAAGGGTTTATTCCACCTCGCTTCACAGGTCTCATCACTCCTCCCGGGGCTTAAACTGAACTGAGACATAGAGCAATATAGCACAATGCAGACATTTTGGCCCATGATGTTGCACCGAACTTTTAATCTGCTCCAAGATCAATTGATCCCTACTCTCTCAAACAGCTGTCCATTTTTCTTTCATCCATGTGTCTATCTAAAAGCCTCTTAAATCTCACTGATGCATCTACCCTTATCACTACCCAGGCTGTGCATTCCATACAGCCACCATTTTCTTTTTTTTTAAAAATACTACTTCTGAAAAACCCCTATACTTTTCTCTAATCACCATAACATTATGCCCCCTCATATTAGTCATTTCTACCCTGGGAAAATGTTGTTGGCTCTCCATTCTACCTATGCCTCTTACCAGCCTATACGCCTCTATCAAATCACCTCTCCCCACCTCCCACCCCCACCTTTGCTCTAAAGAGGAAGGTCCCAGCTCGCTCACCATTCAGGTTGAGTTCACAGGTTACTGATACTATGGAAGATGATGATTAGTAACTGAATATATGGCAGTGCAGGGAAGGTAACGTGTTAGCATAGCTACTGAAAACATTTGATTTTCATGGCATTTCAACCAGGTCTATGTAAACCTACAATAGGAGAAACAAAGAGAAGTATACTCAAGGACCTTGGCTTTTTGCTTCTATTTTAACCAGAGAATTGTATTCAAAGTTAAATTAGCAGTGGCCCACCCACCCTGCCATCCATTGGTCAAGCCACTTTATGAAAGGCTGCAACTAAGGCATAACTAGTCCCAAAGGCAAGGCTAATTCGACTCAGATATTCAGTAGTAAGCAATTGTGACAAGACAGCGAAGCCATCGCAGGCCCATATCTATTAAAGGAAAACGGCACCAGCATCACCTATGGCAGGAATTTACGCTTCATGAAGAGCAGTGAACCTTGGACTCCAGGAGCCCAGGGAAAGCACAGATAACTGATAGCAGAACAGGGCAGATAGTTAGCATGATCCACAATGTGTATGAGTAAAGCCTTGGATGCCAGGAGCCCTGAAAAGACGCCAGTGACTGATAGCAGAACGATGTGTACAAGTAAAACTATTTGCACAGGGATGCAACTTGTGTCACTGTAGAATTATGGAATCCTAGAGTAATGCGATCTAAACAGGCCCTTCGGCTCAACTGGTCCATACCAACCACAGCATCCTCCCTGATAGTCCCAGTTGTCTAGTTTGGCCCATAACTCTCCAAGCCTCTCCCTTCCATGTACCTGTCCAAATGCCGGTTAAATGTTGGAGTTGAACCCACTTCAACCACTTCCTCTGGTAGCTTCTTCCGGGTACTCACTGTCCTCCGTGTACAGAGGTTATCCCCAAGGTCTCTTCTCAATTTTTCCCCTCCTCTCCTCCAACTGTGACCTCTCATTTTGTGCTCTCCAACTCTCCAATAATGACAATCCACCTTATCAATACCCCTTATGATTTTAAACTTCTGAGGTCACCTCCCATTCTCCAAGGAATAAAGGTCCAGCATGGTCAGCCTCACTTTAACCCAGGCCCTCTAGTCAAAAAGCATCCTCGTAAATTTCTTCTGCACCCTCTCCAACTTGACAGCGTCCTTCCTATAACAGGGTAAGCAAAATTGTAGATAATATTCCAAAAGTGGTCTCAACAACAAATTACATAACTGCAAATAATCCCCCGCTCCTAAACTCTACACCATAACTGATGAAGGCAAGCATGCTGAACGCTTTTTTTCACCATCCTGCCTTTCAGTGAACTGACTTGTCAGTGCCTTGCCATTCAATGTACAAGTTCTACTTCATCTGAATGTCCACCACCTCACATCTAACCATATAACAATTACAGCACGGAGACAGGCCGTCTCAGCCCTTCTAGTCCGTGTCGAATGCTTACACTCACGTAGTCCCACCGATCTGCTCTCAACCCATAACCCCCCATTCCTTTCCTGTCCATGTTCCTATCTAATTTTTTTTTTAAATGACAATATTGAACCTGCCTCTACCACTTCTACTGCAACCTTGTTCCAAACAGCTACTACTCTCCGAGTAAAGAAGTTCCCCCTCGTGTTACCCCTAAACTTTTACCCACTAACTCTCAACTCATGTCCTCTTGTTTGAATCTCCACTACTCTCAATGGAAACACGCCTATCCACGTCAACTCTGTCTATCCCCCTCATAATTTGAAATACCCCTATCAAGTCCTCATTCAACCTTCTGCACTCCAAAGAATAAAGATCTAACTTGTTCAACCTTTCTCTGTAACTTAGGTGCTGAAACCCAGGTAACATTCTAGTAAATCTTCTCTGTACTCTATTTTGTTGACCTCTTTCCTATAATTCGGTGACCAGAACTGTACACAATACTCCAAATTTGGCCTCAGCAGTGCCTTGTACAATTTTAACATTACACCCCAAGTCGTATACTCAATGCTCTTATTTATAAAAGCCAGCATACCAGAAGCTTTCTTCACCACCCGATCCACGAGATTCCACCTTCAGGGAACTATGCACCATTATTCCTAGATCACCCTGTTCTTCTGCATTCCTCAATGCCCTACCATTCAACATGATTGTCCTATTTTGAATAGTCCTACCAAAATGTAGCACCTCACACTTATCAGTATTAAACACCATCTGCCATCTTTCAGTCTACTCTTCTAACTGGCCTAAATCTCTCTGTAAGCCTTGAAAACCTGCGTCATTATCCACAACGCCGCCTATCTTAGTATCATCAGCATACTTACTAATCCAATTTACCACCCCATCATCCAGATCATTAATGTGTATGACAAACAACACTGGACCCAGTACAGATCCCTGCGGCACACCACTAGTCACTGGCCTCCAACCTGACAAACAGTTATCCACCACTACTTTCTGGCATCTCCCATCCAGCCACTGTTGAATCCATTTTACTACTTCAATATTAATACCTAACGATTGAACCTTCCTAACTAACCATCCGTGTAGAACCTTGTCAAAGGCCTTAGTGAACTCCATATAGACAACATCCACTGCTTTACCCTCGTCAACTTTCCTCGTAACCTCTTCAAAAATTCCATAAGATCTGGGGACGTCGCGTGATGACGTAGTATCAAGACGTTGGGAATCCAGCTCCCTCGTAAAAAGTAATGAAATAAGGTTTAAATGAAGAAGAGTTAACAAGTATCTACTAGAAACTATTTATAAATAGCTCAGAATTATCTTTTGATATGGCTCCTAAACCGAAACAGAAGAAAGCTACTACTTCGAAGACTGCGCAAATCGGCGGGGAAAAAGGCCTAACCGTACCGGCGAAGCCTCGGACTCAAGTTGGATCTCCTCACGGCGAAGTGCATGGCACTTCTGATGATGCGGGACAGGAAGTTGCAGCAATGTCGGCGGTCTCTAAAAGAAACGGCAAGAACAATGGATGCGCGAAGAAACAAGTATGCATGAACAGATATCAGCAAAAGTAACAAAACTACAAATCCCAACTACGGCTGGAAGGGAAACTGGAATTATATCGGACTCTTTGGGAAATTCAGAGGAAGAAGAAGAGGAAAAGAAAATGGAGATTAAAGGAGTCATAAAAGATATCCTGATATATATCATGAATAAATTAAAAGCTATAAGAAGGATGCAGAATACACTCGATAATGTGGTGGAAAAACAAAAGAAGATGGATAATAAAGTTAAAGAAATGGAAGTAAAATTGGAAGAAAATACTGAAAGAATAGATAAGATAGAAGACAATAACCTTGCCTGAACAATAAAAAAACGGATGTTGGAAAAAATAGATGCGCTTGAAGACTCAAGTAGACGAAATAATATCAAAATTGTTGGTCTTATGGAAGGTACAGAGGGAGAAAATCCAATAAAATTCTTTCAAGAATGGATTCCGAAAATTTTGGCAATGAAAGAAGGAAGCCAAGTAATTGAAATTGAAAGAACACACAGAACTTTAAGACCAAGACCTCAGCAAGATCAAAATCCAAGATCAATTTTGATAAAATGCTTGAGGTACCAAGATAAAGAAATGATCTTGAAGGCAGCTACTCAAGGTGCTAAAAAGAGAAATGGGCCATTGATAATAGAAGGGAAAAGATTTTTTTTAAATCCAGACATAAGTTACGATCTTCTGAAGAGGCGGAAGGAATTTAATCCAGTGAAAAAATCTTTATGGGAAAAGGGCTATAAATTTTTATTGAGCTACCCAGCAAAATTGGTCATTTTCCTTGATAACGAAGAAAGAAGCTTTTTCGTTGACTACCGGAAAGCAGAGAAATTTGTACAAGAATTACCTGATGTCCACGAAGAGGAGTAAAGAATTATAGGTATGAAGTGGACTAATGATGAAGACTGAAACAAGGTTGGACTTGACAGACATTTATAAGGAAAAAAAATAGTTGAGTATTAATTGGGAGTAGAGACATTAATTATTTTTTTTTCTTCACTAATATATTTTCTTTTTTTTTTGCGGGGGAGGTGGAGGAGCTCCTGATCGATGGCTGCGAGTTTCACGTGTACAATCATGGCGATTGCCATGACCCGTAAAATGGGGGGGGGGGGGTAATGTTGTGTTCTTTTTATTCGCAACATTAGTGGGGGGGTATTTTGGGATTTTTTTCTTATATATTAGTTACCTTTCCTCTATTTTTCTTCTTTTTTGCCTGGATGGTTGGGGAGAGAGTCATAGTAACATGGAGAATTTTAAAGAGTTCCCAAGGTATTGTGAATGATTAATTTACTTAATTTTTTAAAGTTTTAATGTTAATGGACTTAATGGACCTGTGAAAAGAAAAAGAGTTTTAACATATATTAAGAAAATGAAAGGCGATATAGCTTTTTTACAAGAAACACATTTAACAGAAACAGAACATAAGAAATTAAAGAGAGATTGGGTTTGAAATGTCTTGGAGCTTTATTTAATTCAAAATCGAGAGGAGTTGCAATTTTCGTTAATAAATCTTTACCAATTAAAATACAAAATGTAGTAATTGATTCTGTGGGGAGATATGTGATTATACATTGTCAATTTTTTTCAGAATTATGCACTTTTATGAACATTCATGCACCAAATGAAAATGATGTAAAATTCATACAAGAAGTTTTTTTGAACTTGGCTGATGCACATGATAAAATATTAATAGGTGGAGATTTTAATTTTTGTTTAGATCCAGTTTTGGATAGGTCAACTAAAGTTGCTACAAAATCAAAAGTAATAAAACTATCTTTATCATTAATGAAAGATTTAAACCTCATTGATATATAGAGAAAAATTAATCCAAGAGAAAGAGGTTATTCATTTTATTCAAATAGACGTAAAACTTACTCAAGGATTGTTTTTTTTTTATTATCAAAAAATATTCCAGAGAGTGTAAAGTGTGGAATATAAAGCATGAATACTGTCAGATCATTCCCCCTTGATAATGACAATGATAATGATGGATAAGGAGGAATCGATCTATAGATGGAGATTTAATTCAATTTTATTTAAACGTCAAGATTTTTGTGATTTTATGAAAAAACAGATTCAATTTTTTAATACAAATTTACATTCAGTTGAGGATAAAATTGTATTATGGGAAGCAATGAAAGCATATTTAAGCGGTCAGATTATAAATTATACATCTAAAATTATGAAGGAATATTTGGCAGAAATAGATCAATTAGAAAAAGATATCATAAAGTTAGAAAAAGAATCTCAAAGATATATGACGGAAGAAAAACGAAGACAACTTGTTAATAAAAAACTACAATATAATACACTTCAGTCATATCGTACAGAAAAAGTAATTATGAGAACTAAACAGAAATATTATGAATTAGGCGAAAGGTCACATAAGATTCTTGCTTGGCAGTTGAAAACAGAACAGGCTTCTAAAACAATAAATGCAATTAGAACAAGTGTAAATAAGGTTACTTATAAACCTTTAGAAATTAATGAAACTTTTAAAAAAAATTATACTGTATCAATCAGAATCACAAAATAAGATTGCTGAGATAGATACATTTTTATCACAAATAACCCTTCCAAAATTAAATTTGGAAGAACAGAAAGGATTAGATATGCCCTTTACATTAAAAGAGTTTGAAGAAGCTTTAGGATCACTTCAGAGTAATAAATCCTCAGGAGAAGATGGTTTTCCTCCTGAATTTTATAAAAAAAACTTAAAGATTGATTAATTCCTCCTTTTATCGAAGTATATCTAGTGGAAAGGATGCATAAACTCCCACAATCTTTTTTAACAGCGACTATAACTGTTTTGCCAAAAAAAGATTGAGATCCTTTAAAGCCAACATCATATAGGTCTATTTCTTTGTTGAATACAGATTATAAAATAATAGCAAAAATTTTATCTAACAGAATATCTAAACATTTACCAAAATTAATACATATGGATCAAACAGGTTTTATTAAAAACAGACAATCAATGGATAATATAAGCCGGTTACTTAGTATAATTCTTTTGGCACAAAAAAGAGAGGAAATGAGTGTGGCAGTTGCTTTGGATGCAGAAAAAGCATTTGATAGATTGGAATGGGATTTTTTATTTAAGGTTTTGAAAAAATATGAGTTAGGAAAATCTTTTATACAATGGATTAAAACCTTAAATACTAATCCTCAAGCTAAAGTAGTTACAAATGGTCAGATTTCAACACCATTTTGCTTAACGAGGTCAACTGGACAAGGCTGCCCATTATCACCTGCTTTATTTGTATTGGCAATAGAACCATTAGCTGAATTAATTAGAATAGATTCAGACATTGGGGGCTTTAGAGTTAATCAAGAAGAATATAAGATTAATTTATTTGCTGATGATGTTTTGATTTATTTAACAAACCCATTGCAATCTTTGCAAAGATTATCTTACAGATTGGTAGAATATGGGAAAGTATCAGGGTATAAAGTAAATTGTGTTAAAAGTGAAATTTTACCCCTTACCAAAGGAAATTATAATCAATGTCGATTATTAATTCAATTTCGATGGTCAATAAATGGGATAAAATATTTAGGTATTAGAGTTGATAATGATGTAAAAAATTTATATGAACAAAATTATTTGCCATTATTAAAAAAAAATAAAAGAGGATCTTGATAAATGGATGATGTTACCAATAACATTAATAGGTAGAGTTAATGCTGTAAAAATGAATATATTTCCTAGATTGCAATATTTATTCCAAACTTTACCAATACAATTACCTCAGAAGTTTTTCAAGAACTGAATAAATATGTAATGAAATTTCTTTGGAAAGGAAAGATGTCAAGAATATCATTGGAAAAATTGACATGTAAATTTGATTTAGTAGGGTTACAAATTCCAAATTTTATGAATTATTATAAAGCAAATCAACTTAGATTTATTGCGTCTTTTTTTTGATGAAGAAAAACCAGCATGGATTAGAATAGAATTAGATAAGATAGGAGAAAACATACCAGAAGATTTTATATATAAATGGGAATCCAAATGGATATGGGAAATAAAAAGAATCTCCTATATTAAGATACTTGATTGATTTATGGAATAAGGTAAATATGGACGATGAGATAAAGAAATCTTTATTAGCAAAAAGAACTTTAATTCAAAATAGGCTTATTCCTTTTACAATGGATAATAAACTTTTATATAATTGGTTCCAAAAGGGGATTAAATATATAGGTGATTGTTTTGAAGGAGGTACATTGATGTCGTTTGATCAATTAATAAAAATAAATATAAAATATCAAAGAACACTCTTTTCTGTTATTTTCAATTGAAGGCTTATTTACGAGAAAAGCTGGGTCAAACAATATTGATGCCAAAACCTAGTGAAATAGAAATATTAATTCAAAAAGTAAAAATTTTAAAAATTACATCTTGTATGTACAATTTGATTCAAAAACAGACAATTAAATCAGTAATTCATAAATCAAGACAAAAATGGGGATCTGATTTGGATGTTAAAATTGATGGAAAAAGCTGGTCAAGATTATGTTCTGATAGTATGTTAAATACAGTAAATGTTCGACTTAGATTAATACAATATAATTTTTTACATCAATTATATATAACACCACAGAAAATAGATAGATTAAATTCAAATATGTCTGACCAACGTTTTCGGTGTAATCAAGAAATTGGTACTTTTTTACATTCTACTTGGTCTTGTTTTACAACTCAACCATTTTGGATAAATCTAAGACTTTTATTGGAACAAATTATTGGAGTACAACTCCCACGTAGTCCAGTATTATTTTTATTAGGATACATTGAAGGGACAATACCGAAACTTTAATTGAATAAGTATCAGAAAAAAATTATAAAAATTGCATTGGCAATTACTTGGAAATCTGATTTATATTTAACTATGGATCGTTGGAATAATGAAATACATAGTTGAATTCCACTTGAAAAAATTACATACAATCTAAGAAATGAATATGATATATTTTTGAAAATTTGGCTCCCATACCTACAAAAGATAGGATTAAATACATAGATCCTTTGAAGATAAAATTATAAAGTAATTGGGGAAAGTAAAAATAAATATTAAAATTATTTTGAACTTCATGGAGCATGTGGGGATCCTCCGGTATCCAAGCAATCTTTCTCTTCTTTCTTTCTTTAGACAAGGGTTAAGGGTGGGGGAGGGTTAAGGGTAGGGGGGGAGTGTTAATATTATTTTTCTTTTTCTTACTATTTTATCACCACATTTATTCTTTGTAAATTTCTAAAAATGTAATAAATATTTTTTTTAAAATTCAATAAGATCTGTCAAACATGGCCTTCTACGCACCAGTCCATGTTGACTGTTCCTAACCAGACCCAGTCTATCCAGATATTTATATATACCATCTCTAAGAATACTTTCCATTAATTTACCCATCATTGACGTCATAATTACAGGCCTAGAATTGCTAGGTTTACTCTTAGAACGCTTTTTAAACAATGGAACCACACGAGCAATACGCAATTCCTCCAGCACCATCCCCGTTTCTAATGACATTTGGAATATTTCCGTCAGAGCCCCTGCTATTTCTACACTAACTTCCCTCAAAGTCCGAGGAAATATCCTGTCAGGTCCCGGAGACTTATCCACTATCCTTAATAGCGCCAGCACTTCCTCTTCTTTAAACAGCTCAGGTATTTGTAAAGTAATGGTGATAGCGGAGTAACACACCGACGGGAGTAATGTAAATAGACCCGGTAGTCATGAAAGTCATCCGATTGATAAGGTTATTTATTTCCAGTAAGTGAACACTAATCTGATGGTGAAATATGTTGTACTCTTTTGGCTGTGGCTATGTCCAGTTTGCAATCTCCACATAGTTGCTGCCTTGCCCATCATTGTAATGGCCCCATTGTGGACAAATATTGAAGATTGCTTTATAAGCGGTCCGACTCTGATATCAGTGCAGCTGCAGCAGATGGGGTACAGTCACATCTGGCGAAAGCGACTGTCCACTGTTCACAAGGAAATATATTCCCAACCAGAGTTGATAGAGTCCGTCCTGCTGGTGTGTCTCTCCAATAAACCCATATTGAACTTTGCCCTCAGCTGTCACTGGATTTTTCAGTCGGAGAATAAATTGATCCAGAACTAAACAATAAATTAATTCGATCAGACCAACCGAAAGGAAACAGGATCCCTGGAGCAGACTGAATTGGAAAGAGATTCTGTATGTAATCTTTGTCACGGTGCACCGAAGTACAATTGTAAGCCGGTACCGAACAACACAATACAACCATTTGCCTGACTGAGGTTTCGTGTCCTTTAGTTCAAGCACTGGGGAGCGGGGTGTGGAGTTACATCCTGATTAGTGTGAGGTCCGGGTTGCTGAGCGTGATCTCAACTGAACGTTCCGCAGGGTGTACTCACTCACTGTTTGGACCCAGAGAATTCAGTGCTCAGATTCACTGGAAACGGAATCAAGAGCTCGGCGCTTGTTTATTTTTTTCTCGCTGTATGTTTTTTGTGCTACCTTGCGCAAAGACGGAGTGTATCTTAAGACTATCTGAAATAAAACTTCCTGAAGTACATCTCACTGTCACCTCCTGTACCTAATAGTGTGGCCGCTGAGTGTATGTCCGTGATCTTCTACAGCTGTAACCCGCCCAGTTCAGTCTTCGACATGTTACACGTTCAGTGATGCCTCTCTGCACGCTATTGTTGTAGCGTGGTTATTTGAGATACTGTCGTCTTCCTGACATATTGAATCAGTCTGGCCTTTTCCCTTCCATCCCTCTCATTCATAAGGAGTTTTTGCTCACGGAACTGCCGCAGCCTTACTTTTTTTCTGTGCTGTTCTCCGCAAACTGAGACTGTTGAAGGTGACAATCCCAGGAAATCAGCAGTTTCTGCGATATTACAAACTGCGCCGTCTAGCATTAACAAACATTCCACGTTCTAAGTCACTGAGATCACATTTCATCCCCATTCTGATGTTTCTGAGAGACCGAACGTACCCTGTTCCAAGGACTAGGAGTCGGAGAGACCCGCTGATAAAGCTGTGGGTTTAGTTAATGATTATCACTAGGAGCTGACTGAACATTAACCAGGGTGTGATCATTACTTACAGAACCCGTAACACAGCCTCACTGGGACAGGGTGGTAACAGAACCTGGAGCCGCGGTACACAGTAAGAAACTCTATATACTGAAATATAAACATCACAAAGGCAGTCACCCACTTCTGTGAACACTTAAATGAGACTGAGAACGTATTGGTGTATTCAACAGTAGAACTGTAGGTGAATCGCTTTTGAAAGAAATAATAATTCCCTTTGACTAATTAGATTAACTTCCTGTGCATGCCCTGCGGTAAACTGGTGTAGTTGGAAGTGTTAATGGAAACGTCGCACTTTCAATGCAGTTGCGAATGAACAGCAAAGGCTAGGAAGGAGCTAGCTTCCAGATGTTCGGAACTTTCCGCGGGCTACTGTTTCCAGCAGGAGGCCGGCCTCTCCACACCCGGGGCTTTACTAATCGCTGACCGAAGGAACCGAGGATTCGCTTTGTTTATTCTTTCGCTGGCGTGATCTACACTGTTACGAACGTGCCACAACTCTGAGGGGCCGAAGGGTACAAAGTCGCCCCCTCCTTTTTGAGAATCGCAAAATCGCTATTAATTCGGGTCTGGGACCCAGGAAATGAGAGAGAATCCACAAGTTTTTGAATGTGTCCTGGCCTCAGCGAGACAAAGCCACGTATAACGGCCATTGTCTCTTGGAGACGGAATTGTGTATTGAGTACTGTACTATTCATTGAAGCCCTCAGGGAACGACCAGAGTGGTCTGGTTGAGGGATTGCATCATCCCAACCTGATTGACATCTGAGACCCCGTGAGTAAGGATAAAAGAGGGTCTGGGGAACAACCCCTTTAGACGCACCAGGAGAAACGCTAGGAATCCCGTGACAGCGTTTAATAGCGACAGCCGGTGGGGTCTCGTGTGCGTCCTTCCCTTGCCTGGGATTGGCGGGCTCACCACGGAAGAACGGCTTAGCTAAAGGAGAGGCCACAAGTGAACGGCCACACTAACGAGACTCTGACGGATCGAAATCATAAAAGGAATTGGTAAGTTTCTCCAAATCTCTCTCTCTCCAAACAAAGGCTGCAGCCTGCATGAACTGAGTGACTGTTATATTTCCATTGGACAATACATTTATCCCCTAGACAACGATAGAGCTATTTCTTATTGATTATTATTATACCTGCACTTTTAGATTTAGTATTGACGACGTATATTATCTGTATGTTTGCATTGATATTATTATTGTGCATTTTTACTAATAAATACTGTTAAAAATCGTATCATCAGACTTCAAAGGACCTCTCAAAGGCCAGGACACATTCCAAAGGACCTCAAGGATCTTTGCTGGTAAGTGATCCAGTTACGGGGTTCGTAACAACACTATCTGTCCATCCTAAGCGTCATTTCGGTCGGTAGCTACAGGGAGAGGGTGAATTTATGAGAACTACCCACATTGCAGATTATAGCGAGGGGAGGGGGGATTTAAAGAGCTGATGGTTCCATTATATATTCGGTTGTAGAGACCTGTTGTGGATCACCGCCTGCAGTGTTGATTCCCTTCTGTCAGAAGTGTGTGGGTAGGTGAGAGATCTAAAGAAGGTTTAACAGAGAGTGATCTGCATCTTGTGAGTTGTACTGTGATGAAACGTCTGTGATCTTGGCTTTTTTCAGTGATTGAGAAGAATTCGACATGACCTAAGTTTACAGGGTGGTGTAAACATTGCAGCTTTTTAAAAAAACAATGTACTTGATTGCATCCATAGCAGTTTGGTTAAATCAGTGGGGTCTTTGATGAGACATAAAGTATCCCGCGACGTCTTGACAGGGACGTGAACAAAATAGGCTCTGTTGTGGGAGAACTGAAACTGGCTATCGCCAGTTGTAGACAGTTGAATTGTTTTTTTTCTCTCTGGGTCTAGTATCTCATTGGAATGGCCTCCTCAATATTCAGGAGAAGCAGATTATTGCAAATAATTCTGTAATCTCTGCAGTGTAATGGTCCTTGACGGACATGTGAGTGAAATGTTACAGGTGAGAGGCAGGATTAAGGCGCTGAGATCAAAAATTGAACTGGGTCGGTCACAGTAAATTCAGCATGTGACTTTTATTAAATCTCACTTCAACATCCTCTGGCTGACAAAAACACATCCAGTGAATTTAATGTTAGAGGGGTTTTCATCATTCGGTAAAGATAGCACCCCCCCCCCCCCCTACTCCCGTGAGGCAACTTTCAGGGATCTGAACGGGAGGAACGCAAATAGACCCATTAGTGATAATTTTATCTGATTGATCAGGTCACTGATCTCTGGCAAGTGAACACTAATATGAAGGTTAAATATATTCTTGTCTGTTTGTACTCTTTAGGGAATGGTTAACTCCAGATTGTAATCTCGACACAGTTGCCGCCTTGCCCATTATTTTACTGGCCCCATTGTGGACAAATGTTGAAATTTGCTTTATAAAAGGGCTGACTCTGCGATCAGTGGAGCTCCAGGCAGTGGAAGCACAGTTAAATCTGGTGAAATTGAAGGTCCAGAGTTCAAAAGAAAATATTATTCTAAAAGCATAACTTTTCACCCGAATTCACATTGCCCGTCCTGCTGCTGTGTCTTTCCAATAAGCCCACAGCGATCTTTGCCTTTAGCTGTCACTGCCGTTTTTAGTCTGAAAATAAATTGATCCCTAAGTATACAATAAATTAATGCCAAGAGAAAGTCTGCAGAAGCTGGAAATCCAAACGACAAACACGAAATGCTGGAGGAACTCAGCAGGCCAAGAAGCATCTACAGAAAGGAGTACAGTCGAAATTTCGGGCCCAGACCCTTCAGCAGGACTGGAGAAAACAAAAAAAAAGCAAAATGTTGGGTCAGAGCTAGAAGGAGAGAGAAGGGGGTTGGAGGAAGAAGCAGAAAGTGATAGGTGAAACAGGGAGGGGGAGGGATGACATCAAGTGCTGGGAAATTGATTGGTGAAAGTGATACACGGCCGGAGAAGTGGGAATCTGATAGGAGAGGACAGAATGCCAGGGAAAAAGAAAAGTGCACCGGAGAGAGGCAATAGGCAGGTAAAGAGTTAAGGCCAGAGAGGGAAAGGGGAATGGGGAATGATGAAGTGGGGGGAGCTATTACCTGAAGTTTGAGAAATTAATGTTCATGCTATCAGGTTAGAGGCTACCCAGACGTAATATAAGGTGTTGCTCCTCCAGTCTGAATGTCGCCTCACCACAACAGTGGAGGAGACCAGGGATTGACATGTCGGAATATGCATGGGAAGTGGAATTAAAATGGCTGGCCACTGGGAGCTTCAGCTTTTTCTGGCAGACAAAGTGCAGGTGTTCTGCAACGCGGTGCTGCCGAAGGGTCTCGGCCCAAAATGTCGACTGTCCTGTTTTCCATAGTTGCTGCCTGGCCCGCTGAGTTCCTCCAGCATTCTGAGCGTGTTGCAATGAATTAGTGTTGTGACACGAACTGAACGGAGCCGGGATGCGGGTCGCGGTTGCTCCCTGGAGCAGATCGAGTTGCGGACAGATACTGGATGTAATCTGTGTCACCGGGCACTGAGGCACAATAGGAAGCCTGGACCGAACAGCCCAGTAGAATCATTTGCTTGAATCAGCTTTTGTGTCATATAATGTGCTGTGGAGCAGGGTGTGGAATTACATGCTGACTGATGTGAAGCCCGGGTTTATATGTGTGTTATCAACTGAATCTCGCTCACGGTGTGTTCACTTACTGTTTGCACCCACTAAGTTCAGATACTCGGATTCGCTGGAACAGAAACAGCAGCTCAGCACCAAGTACACACAGAGACCGTACTGGGTGGGGAACGATGTGATGTTTCAATACGTCCCTAGTCAGGAGAGGATTTCCAGTGTTTATCCTGTTCGATATCGTCTTTAAAACTGTGTGGCATTACGGACATGGATGCTTTTTACTGTGTGTGTGTGTGTTTTTAAGGAAAACAGACATGCACCTGGCAGTGATATTTACAATGCAGAGATTACAGAATTAATTGTAATAATCTGCTTCTGCTGAATATTGAGGAGGCCATTCCAGAGAGGGGAGGAGAGAGAGGGGGGAGAAAGGGGAAGGGGAGACAGAGAGATGGGGAGAGAGGGGCAGAGGGGAGAGAGAGGGAGGAGAGAGGGGGAGGGGGAGAGAGGGGGGAGAAGGGGGAAGGGGGGAGATGGGGAAAGAGGGGAGATGGGAACAGAGAAGGGGGGAGGGGGGAAAGGGGATCGTAGAGTGGGAGAGAGGGGGGAGAGTGGAGGAGAGTGGGGTGTGAGAAAGAGGGAGAGGGCGGAGAGAGGGGGTGAGAAGGGTGGAGGGAGAAGAGGAGGGAGACTGTCTTCAACTGCTTTCAGTTCCTGCCAGAACAGGAACTATTTTGACGACGTCCCTGTCAATACGCCGCAGGATACTTTATTTCTCAGCAAATACCCCACTGATTTTACCAAACTACTACGGATACAATCAAGTACATTGTCATTTTTTAAAAACTGCAACGTATACACCACCCTGTAAACTTAGGTCATGTCGAATTCTTCTCAATCACTGAGAAAAGCCAAGATCACAGACGTTTCCTCACAGGACAACTGACACGGTGCAGACGTCTCTCTGTTAAACCTTCTTTTGATCTCCCAGTTATCCACACACTTCTGACAGAAGGGAATCAAGACTGCAGGCAGTGATCCACAACAGGTCCCAACAACCGACTAGATAATGGAACCATCACCTCTTTACACCCCTGCCCGCCCCCCCCGCTATAAACTGCAGTGTGAGGAATTCTCATAACTACGCCCCCTCCCAGCAGCTACCTACCGAAATATCGTAAAGGGTAGACAGATAGTGTCGACCCCGCCTGCGATGGAATAAGCAAAGCGAATCCTCAGTTCCCTCTGTCGGGGATCAGTAAAGCCCCGAGTGTGGACGGATCGGCCTCCTGCTTCTGCAAGCAGTAGCCCGGGGATTGTTCCGAGATGCGGGAAGCTCGCACCTTCCGAGCCTTTGCTGATGATTCGGAGCTGGGTTGAAATTGCGGCGTTTCCGATAACACCTCCAACTACACCGGTCTCCCCTGGGACGTACACAGGTAGTCGATGCATTCAATTAGCTGAAGGGAATTATTAATTCTTTCAAAAGCGATTCGCTACAGTTCAATTGTTGAACAGCCAAATAAGTTCTCAGTCTCATTTAAGTGGCTAACTGCCTTTGTGATGTTTATATTTCAGTATATAGAGCTTCTTAAGTTGTACCGCGGCTCCAGGTTCTGATACCACCCTGTCCCAGTGAGGCTGTGTTACGGGTTCTGTAAGTAATGAACACACCCTGGTTAATGTTCAGTCAGCTCCTGGTGGTAATCATTAACTAAACCCACAGCCTTATCAGCGAGCCTCTCCTTGTCTTGTTCTTTAGCACAGTGTACGTTCTGTCTCAAACAAACATCGCAATGGAGGGGACGTGTGATCTCAGTGCTTTTGAGAGTGGAATGTTTGTTGATGCCGGATGGTACAGTTTTATAGACAAAAGGTGCAGGAGTAGGTCGTTCGGCCCTTCGAGCCATCACCGCCATTTAATGTGATCATGGCTGATTATCCGCAATCAGTACCCCGTTCCTCCCCTCTCCCCATATCCCTTGACTCCGCTGTCTTTAAAATCTCTATCTAATTCTTTCTTGAAAGCATCCAGAGAACTGGCCTCCACTGCCTTCTGAGGCAGAACATTCCGTAGATCCACAGCTCTCTGGGTGAAAAAGTTTTTCCTCCACTCTGTTCTAAATGGCCTACCCCTTATTCTTAAACTGTGGCCTCCGATTTGGACTTCCCCAACATCGGGAACATTTTTCCTGCCTCTAGCGTGTCCAATCCCTTAATAATCTTATATGTTTCAATCAGATCCCCTCTCATCTTTCTAAATTCCAGTGTTCCAGTGAAAACTCTGTCATTCAAGCGTGAAGAAAGTTTAACTCTTTGTGGTACAGGGAAGAGCGATAGAATCAATGACGCGATGTAAAATCCATTAGCTGGGGTCTCGAAGGTCGACTGTTCCTTTCTCCATAGACGCTGCTTGGCCTGTAGAGTACCTCCAACATTTTGTTTGTGTTGCTCAGATTTCAAGCATCTGCTGATTTCTCTTGTTTGAAAGAGATCCGTGACGGGTCTCACCGGGCCCTATGGGATATTTCACATCTCACTACCGGGGTGAAAGATGCTTTCTGCTCACATTCAGTAGAAATCACCCAGGAGGATATTTCTGGTTGACGGCAAAGACGTCGTTTCTCTTAATCCATTTGGACAGTAATTCACTCCCGATATCGACCAAAGCCGAGCCTCGCTCTAAACGCTGAACAGTTGTGCAGAATCATAAACAACACTTACCTCTGATGTTGTAACCGGCCGGCGTTCTGTGTGGTCCCAGCAAATCACAGTCCGACTTCCCCGGTGACCAACAATGCTCCTGCACCGATGTCCTCACCCTTTCGGAGAGTTGAGTCTGAGCTGCTGCTCCCGAGGCCACTCGGCTGTGATGTGTCCGTCGCTCATTACAGATGGACAGGGCCGGGTGAGCCGGGGTAGAGCGGGACTGCCGCAGTCCGGGTCACACTAAGTCTCACCGGCTCAGGACGGGTCTGACAGCGGGAAGAGGCGGGAGTGGGGTAGCAACCCTAAAGAGGGAAACAAACAGGCTGCGTTAACCTTTCTGTCCAGGTTTCCGTGTGGATCTCTCCTTTTTCTTTCATCGCAACCAGTGGGGCGGAGTGTCTCTATTTAACTCAGCGAGTCCCAGGCTGCGGATTTGATCCAGCCCGGGTTCTGGGAAGGTCTGAACTCCGCCCTTTGTGTAAGCAGGTCTGCCTGACATGGATAGAGTTTCAGCTCAAACCTCCCTCGCCTGTTCAGGTACAGGGAGGCGCATTTCTGCTGAAATTAAAGCAAACACGTTCGACTATATATTTCCACTAACTGGAAAAAAAAACTGAGAGAGATATTTGCATTTCCATCCGGACAACTATTGTCACAAGAACCCTCCTCGCCCACGGTTTCAGTCCACACACCGCTGGAAATACTTGTCGAATTTATTTCTCTTAAAAGTCATTTATTCCAAATGGGCAGAAGTTTTACCGAGGGAGGGAGTGATACTCGCACTGAAAATTGTCACATACGTTAAAATGGTCGACAGGGAGGGAAGGACGCACTGATTGAAATGAGCATGGGGGAGGGGGGAGTTGTTTGTCGATTAAAAATGGGAGCCTCACTCCCCTCTGTCTCCTAACCTAACTCTCACTAGCCTCATCCCTCAACCCCATCTACCCTGTCTATACCCCTCATGATTTTGTAGACCTCCATCAAATCTCCCCCAAATCTTCTGCGTTCCAAGGAACAAAGTCGTAACCTATTCAATCTTCCCTTATAACTCAGGTCCTCCAATCGCAGCAAATCCTTGTAAATTTTCGTTGTACTCTGTCAACCTTATTAACATCTTTCCTGTGGGTAGGGGACATAAACCTCAAACATACTCCAAATTAGGCCTCATAACTGTCTTATATCATGCAGTCTCCTGTACTGAATACTTTAACTTATGAAGGCCAATGTGCCAAAGGTTTCTTTACTACCTTATCTGGGTGTGCTACCACTTTCAATGAATTATGGACCAGTATTCCCGGATCCCTTTGTCCTACCGCACCCTTCAGTGTCGAACCCTTCATTGTGTAAGTCCCACCCTGGTTGATCCTACTGAAGCGTAACAGCTCACAAGCCTGCATTAAACTCCATCTGCCATTATCAGACATTTTTACACCTGGCGCAGATCCCGCTGTAAGCTCCTATAGTCTTCCTCGCTGTCAAATACACCCCGAACCTTGGTGTCATCCGCAAATTTGCTGATCCAGATAATCTAATTATCATCGAGATCATTGATATAGATGACAAACAACGACGGATATCTGTAGCGATCCCTCTGGAAATCCACAAGTCACGGGTCAGAGAGGCAACCATCTGCTACCACTATCTGCCTTCCTCCTCTATGCTAATATCTACTCCCATTTACTAACTCAATTTGAAAGCCAAGAGAATGAAATTTATTGGTCAACACCCTATGCGGGACCTTGCCAAATGCCTTGCTAAAGTCCATGTAGACAATATCTAGAGCCTTGCCTTCATCAACTTTCCTGGTAACATTCCTTGTAACCTCTTCGAAAAACTCAATAGATTGTCTAGAACACACAAAGTCATGTTGGATATCCGTAATCAGTCCTGTTTACTTAAATACTCCTATATCCAGTCCTTCCAATGTCTTCAGACAACTGATGTCAAGTGCACCGGCCTATAATTTCCTGGTTTAATTTTGGAGCCTTTTTTAAACAGTGGATCAAATTTAGCTATCCTCCGATCCTCTGGTAGCTCTCTTGTCTTTGAGCATAATTTAAACATAACGGTTACATCTTTGCAATTTCTGCATCCACCTACATCGGGGTCCAAGGACTGAACTTCTCAGTCACTGGGGATTTATACACTCGAAGTTGTCCAATTTGCCCAAAACACTTACTCATCCGTAATTTGTATAACATCCGTGGCCTCACTTCTCCTTTGCCTCACTTATATAGATTATTTTCACGAGTGAACACAGAAGCAAAAATCCACTGAAGAACTCCTCTATCTGTTTTGGCTCCATGCGTACATTGACACTCTGATAATCCAGACAATCAATTGTGTCCCCTGAAATCCTTTTGCTTTTAAAACATCTGTATGATCCCTCACCTTGTCTGTTAAGACAACCTTATGCCACCCTATAGCCTTCCTGGTTTCTTTCCTCAATCCTATCTTGCATTTTCTCAACTCCATAAGTACCTCAATTTTTTTCCTACCTGCCTGCACCGGTTATGCATCTATTTTTTTTTTCTAAACACAAAGTACACTGCAGATGCTGTGGTCAAATCAAGACGTACAAACAAGCTGGATGAACTCAGCAGGTCGGGAATCATCCATTGAAATGAGCGGTCAACGTTTCGGGTCGAGACCCTTC
Organism: Hemitrygon akajei; assembly: GCF_048418815.1. NCBI lineage: Eukaryota > Metazoa > Chordata > Chondrichthyes > Myliobatiformes > Dasyatidae > Hemitrygon > Hemitrygon akajei. Next base: position 149,455 of record NW_027332030.1, on the reverse strand, counting down.
ATCAGGACTAAAGAGGGAGGGGGTAGGTCCCCTATAAAGAAGGTGGGGGGAGGGTGGGAAGCCAATCAGAGGAAAGATCAAAGGGTGCGGGAGGGGAAGCAGGGAGGGGATAGGCAGGAGAGGTGAAGAAGGGATCTAAGGGGAAAGCACTATGGGTAGTAGAAGGAGGCAGAGTCATGAGAGGTGATAGGCAGCTAGAAGAGGAGACAGAGTGAAGGTGGAATGGGGGAAGGGAGAGAGAGGGAATTACTGGAAGTTGGAGAATTCGATGTTCAAGAATTCGATCCTTCCTCTGATTGGTTTTCCACCATCCCCCCACCTTCTTTATAGGGCCCCTGCCCCCTCCTTCTTTAGTGCTGACAAAGGGTCTCAACCCGAAACGTTGACTGCTCCATTCAACGGATGCTGCCCAACCTGCTGAGTTCATCCAGCTTGTTTGTACGTATTTTTTTCTATACCAGGGCCTCGATACCACGGAGCAGAGCTATCGTTCTCCATACTTCCTTTGAATCTGATGACATTGTGATCACCAGATGCAAACAGTTTCCCTACACAAACTTCAGTTACGTCTATCCTGTCTCAGTCCCTCATGGGAGACCAAGTGTCACACTTCCGTCTTTGGGACTTCAATGCACTGATTAATGAAACTTTCCTGAGGACATTTGTCAACTACATGAGTACATCTACAGTATGAGAGTTCCAGTCCGTATGTGGAAGGTTAAAATCAAATTATAACAAATTATGTTTCTTGCAATATTCTCTGTCGTGTACTAATTTGTTCCTCTAAATACCGCAGACGCTTGGGTGGTCTATAAGTCAGACCCATTAATATGTTCAAACAAATTTTATTTATCCGATCTACCTATAAAGCCTCACTAGATGAGTTCTCCCATCTGCCTTTACTGCACACTGCCGGGACAGTTTCCCTGAGTAGTGAAACCACCCCTACCCCTTTAATCCCTCACGCTCTGTCATGTCTAAAACAACGGAACCCCAGAATATTGAGCTGCCAGTTCTCTGCAAGCCAGTCTCAATAAAGGTGACAATATCATAATGCCATCTGTTGATCCATGATCTAAGCTCATCTGCCTTTCCTTCAATACAATATATCCTGGGAATACATTCAATACATCGGTAAGACAAATGGTCTAATTGTGGACTTCTGATTGGGTAAGATGAGGTCACACACACACACCAATCGTCATTGATCAGTCAGCAGTTGAAAGAGTGCGCAACTTCATGTTCCTGTGTGTCAGCATCTCTGAGGATCTATCCAGGGCCCAGCGTACCGATGCAGTTACCAAGAATGCATGGCAGCCATTACATTTCATTCGGAGTTTGACGAAATTATGGATGTGAAGAAAGACTCACAGATTGCTACAGCTGTACCGTAAAAACTGTTCCAACTGTCTGCACATTGCTTCATATGGTAGGGTGGGGGAAGTGATGAAGCTACTGCAGAGGATCGAAATACTCTCAGCAATGTTGTCAATTCAGTCAGCTCCATCATGGGCAGTAGCCTCCGTAGCATCCAGGACATCGTCATGGAGCGATGCCTCAAAACGGCGGCATCAGTCATTAGGGATCTGCTTCACCAAGGAGATGCCCTCTTCTCATTGGTATCACCAGGAAGGTGGTACAGGAGACTGAGGGCACACACTCAACTAGTCAGGAACCGCTTCCTTCCCTCTGCCATCCAATTTCTGAATTGACATGGAACCCACGAGCCTACTTCACTGAATTCATTTTTGCAATACTTATTTAATTTAACTTTCAGTAACAGATACTTATTACAGTTCTTTTTTCTATTATTAGAAGCCGTGTTGGCTAAACAGTTTTTCTCACGCTTGCTTTGGAATCGTAACCCATGATTCGGGAACTGTTTTTAACCTTGACATAAACTGTGGAGAATCACAACCGTGCAGACAGGATAATGCAAGAACACAAATACCACGACCGACAGAAGAGACTTGAAATAGAGCGAATAACTTCTTGCAATACACACAAAATGCCGGAGGAACTCAGCAGGCCAGGCAACATCTAGGAAAGGAGTCGTATCGAAGAGTTTCGGCCCGATTTAATTAAATAAATATATCTGTGGCATTGTCCTCTGCGACGTTCCGAACGGCAAAATCTTACAGTAGCTCTGTATTCCGAATAGTTTTTCGTGTGTATGTGAATGACAGGGAGTGAGAGGGGTGAGAGGGAGAAGAGGGAGAGAGATGATTTCCCTGCCCCGTGGGGACATTTCGCATATCATTGTCGGTGCGAAAGGCTTTTCTGCAGCGACGGAGTCGAAAACAACTGGAGAATGTTTGCAATTGAAGTCAATCATTTCTTTTAATCCATTTGGTCAATAATTCGTTAACTTGAAAATTTCAGAGTTCCCTTCTCCCAGTGAATTCCCTCCCGATCTCGACAGAAGCCGAACCCCGTTGTAAAAATTCCCTGATTCTGGAGAATCGGAGACAACACTTACTGTGATGTTGAAACCGGACGGAGTTCAGTGCCGTCCCGGGTGAACGGTGTGCTCACCGTGCACGGAGATTTCAGTCTGAGCCGCTACACCCCAGATCATTTGGTTATATACTGTCTGTCGCTCATTACAAAAACACTCGCTCTCCTCCCACCCGCCCCTCCCCGTTGTGCTCTCCACCCAACCACCCCCTCTACTTTGCCTCCCGCCCTCTCCTCTCCCCGCTCTCCTTCCCCACGTGCCCTCGTTCTCTCCTCCCCCTCCCGCTCTCTCCTCACCCCATGCTCTCTCCTCCCCGCTAGACTCTCCTTCCCCTTTCCCTACTCTCACCTTCCTTCTTTCCCCACACCCTTCCCCGCTCTCTCGCGCCTTCACCCCTCGTCTTCTCTTTCCTGTCCAGGTACCGCCTGTCTATCCCCTTCGCACCCCTCTTCTCTTTCCCCACTTTCTATCCGCCCCTCCGTGTGGGAGGGAGGGGAAGAGTAGGGAGTGGGACGGCAGGGGGAAATAGTAGAGCAACTTTTGCAGGGAGATGGTGCGTAGCAGAGGGAGATGGAGGTAGAGAGGGTGGTGTTGAGAGAGGGGGATGTGTTGAGAGAGGGAGTGTGTGCTGAGAGAGGGGAGTGCGGAGAGGGGGGATGCGCAGGGAGGGGCGTCTGCGCGGGGAGAGGGGTGCTGAGAGGGGGGTGTTGCGAGAGGGTGGAGGGAGGGGGTGTGTGCTGAGAGAGGGGGGTGCTCGGAGAGAGAGGGGTGCTAGGAGAGAGGAGGTGTGCTTGGGGAGAGGGGTGCTGAGAAGGGGTGTGTGCTGAGAGGGGAGTGTTGAGAGAGGGTGGAGGGAGGGGTAGGGCGTTGAGAGAGGGGGTGTGTGCTGAGAGAGGGGTGTGCGTGGGGAGGGGGGTGCTGAGGGGGTGCTGAGAGGGGAGTGTTGAGAGAGGGGTGGGGTGTTGAGAGAGGGCGTGTGTGCTGAGAGAGGGGGTGTGCGTGGGGAGAGGGGGTGTGCGTGGGGACGGGGGTGCTGAGAGGGGGTTGTTGAGATTTGTTCCCAGGGTGAGGATTTTCACTTCAGGACATCAGAGATGTTCATCTTCAAAAAATGTCGTTTCCCGTCCTCTACCACTGATGCTGCTCTCACCCGAATCTCCTCAATGTCCTTCTACCTTAACAGTGATAGTGTTCCTCTTGTCATAAACTACCACCCAGTCAGGTTCTGCATCAACACAACATTCTCCACAACTTCGGTCATCTCCAAAGGGATCCTACCACCAAACACATCTTCAACTCCTCCATCACTCCCCGCCCCCACACACACACTCTGCTTTCTGCAGGGACCCTTCTCCACTAATCTGCCTCCTGGCACTTATCTCTGTTGGCGGCCAGAATGCTACACCTGCCAGTCCTTCCAAGAGAGGCAACACTTCACCTGCAAATCTGTTGGACTGAAAGATTGCAAATGTCACTCCGCTCTTTAACAAGCGAGGATCGTAAAAGAAAGGAAATTATCGGCCAGTTATCCTTATGTTAGTGGTTGGGAAGGAGTTGGAGTCTATTATTAAGAATGCGGTTTTGGGGTACTTGGAGACTAATGATAAAATAAGTCAAAGTCACCATGGTTTCTGTGAAGGGAAATCTTGCCCGATAGATCTACTAGAGTTCTTTGAGGAAGTAACAAGCAAGGTGGACAAAGGGGAGACAGTGGATGTAATTTGCTTACATTTTCAGAAGACGTTCGGCAAGGTGCCACACATGAGGCTGCTTAACCAGCTAAAATCCTATGGCATTACTGGAATAGTGGATTGGTTGACAGGCAGAAGGCTGTCAGTGGGAATAAAAGAGGCCTTTTCTCATTGGCTGCCGGTGACTAGTGGTGATCCTCAGGGTTCAGTATTGGGACCACAGTTCTTCACATTATTTTTCAATGATTTAGATAATGGAATTGATGGCTTTGTAGCAAAGTTTGTGGCTGATACGAAGATAGGTGGAGCAATAGGTAGTGCGGATGAAGCAATGACTCAGACAAATTGGAATAATGGACAAAAAGTGTAAAAGGGAATACAGTGTTGGGAAATGTATGATAACGCATTTTGGTAAAAGGAACAATAGTGCAGACTATCATCTAGATGGGGAGAAGGTTCAAACATCACAAGTGCAGAAAAGATCATGAGTACTCGTGCAAGGTTAATTTCCTTGAAGGTTAATTTAAAGGTTGAGTCTGTAGTGAAGAAGGAAAGTGTAATGTTGTCCTTTATTTCAAAGGGAATAGAATATCTAAGCAAAGAGAAAATTCTGAGTCTGTATGAGACACTAATCAGGCCATACTTTCAGTATTGTCAACAGATTTGGGTCCGAAATCTCAGAAACAATGTGTTGTCATTGTTGAGTGACCGCAGGAGGTTCATGAGGATGATTCCAGCAAATAAGAGGTTCACATATGAAGAGCATGTGGCAGCTTTGAGCCTGTACTGACTGGAATTAGAAGAATGCTGGGGGATCTCATTGAGACCTACTGAATGTTGAAAAGACCGGCGAGGGTAGATGTGGAGAGGATGGTGGGTGTATCCAAACCTGGAGGGTGCAGCCTCAAAATTGAGGGGTAACTGTTTTGAAAAGATGAAAGAAGGTTTTTTCTTTATACAGAGAGTAGTGAATCTGTGGAATGCTCTGCCACAGACTGTAGTGCAGGTGAAGTCTGTGGGTATATTTAAGGCAGAAGTTGATAGTCTCCTGATCGGTCAGGGCATCAAAGGATATGGTGAGAAGGCAGATGTACGGGGTTGAGTGGGATCAGGGGTCAGCCATGATGGGATGGCGGAGCTGAATCGATAGGCTGAATTCTGCTCCAAGTCATATGGTCTGGTGAATGTCACAACCTGATTTTTTTAAAGAATCATGAAATAATTTTTTAGAGACAGCTGTAGATAATGTAGATAATGTGAGTCTGAAGGAAAAAGTAGTAAAATTCTGGAAATTCACAACAAGCAGGTAATTGGTAACATTGCAGTTTCGAGACCATTGGTACTGTTCTTTATATCAGTTTTCAGATTCACTGACCTTCCCTGCAGCAGAAATAGTTAAGCTGAATAGTAATGTGAATGCTTTCACATCGGAATGAGAGTGAAATGTTGAACCGGTTGGATTTCATTTTCGCAGAGTGACCATTCACTGGAATGTGGAATGTGCAAGGCCAGACAGCCGCTTACACCAGACCCTGCTGAAACTCCGGGTGTGGAATACAGAGACCAAAAGCTGTAATTTCACCCTGGATTTTCTCAGTGACTTGTGATTAGCCACGTCTAACAATCTTTGCACTGTGGATGAATAAACAGTTAGTCTAATTTTTCCGACCAGTCACAGCACCTCTCTCACTCATCCATACCTCCTCACTGCCGTTCTCTCTCACAGAAACAAAGAAAGTCAACAGCACAATACAGGCCCTTCAGCCCACAAAGCTGTGTCGAACATGTCCTTACTTTAGAAATCACCTAGGGTTACGACTGTTTACTATTTCCCCTTTATGCTGCCTGTCTCCGAGGTTCCTCCAGCATTTTGTGTCTGTGTTGCTTGGATTTCCAGCATCCACAGATTTTCTCCTGTTTTTTGATAAAAACAAAAGCGGGGTCACGTAAAATAGCAAGAAAACAGAGGGAAGCTGGAACATTGGAAAGCTTTTACATAACCAAAAAAAAAGACACACAGGAGAGACAAGATGAATAATTAAGGTAAGTGAGCCAATAATATCAAGAGCTGTTCATATATATAAATAGTAAAAGACAGGCAAGTTGAGTGGGTTTCAGTGAGATGTGCCGCCCCACCACCCGCATTCAATAAACTTAGGTCAGTGCAGGAGTACAGGCCCAAGGATGGCAAACGATTCTCATAACTTAACCCCTTCATTCCCGGAATCAGCATCTTGAACATCCTCTGGACTCTCTCCAACGACAGCACACTTTTTCCGAGATATGGGTCCCAAATGCTTTAAGTGTGGCCTAATAGGGTCTTATAAACTACCGGCATTATCTCCTTGCTTATATCTTCCACTTTACTCTAAATCAATGCCAGCGTTACATTTGCCTTTTTACACAGGCTCATCCTGTAAATTAACCTTCTGGGAGTCTTGCCCGAGGACTCATATTTCCCTCTGTACTTCTGTTGTTTGAACCTTCTCCCCAATCAGATAATAGTTCACTATTGTTCCTTTTGCCAAAAAGCACCATGGTACATTTCCCAATATTGTATTCCACCTGTCACATGTTTGCTCATTCTTTAAATTTGCCTGTGTCCTGCTGCAATCACATTGCTTTCTCAGCACTACCAATGCCTCCTCCTATCTTTCACAAATTTGTCCCATAGCCCGAACTTCGGACGGGGTCCACGTCCGGATTACCTCGGTTGTGTCAATCATAATTTTTCAACAGTGAAAACCAGGATCTAATTCTGACTTCGCTTGTTTTGTGTTTCTCCGATTCGTCCAACCACACAAGTTACTGGTAAAAGGAATCACATATCTATTATATCCACTTTCCAAACAGACCTGATCATCCGGGGAGACTGACGACACCAGCGGATCTCCAAAGAATTTCTTTACTCATTCAATCTTCTGGTTTTTAATGGAGATTCCTTCCGGACAGATCTTCTGGAATTTTTTGAACAAGTTACACGCAGGTTAGATTCAGGAGAATCGTTGGGTGTTGTGTTCTTGGAGTTTCAGAAGGTGCCTCTCGTGAGGCTGTATAACCAGTTAATATTCAATGGCGTAAAACCATAATTGTAGGAGTAGAATTAAACCATTTGTTACATCGAGTGTGCTTCGCCATTTCATCATGTCTGATCCAATTTTCCTTTCAGCTCCAGTCTTCTGTCTTCCACCCACACCCACTCATGTCCTGAACAATCAGGAATCTATCACACTGTGCATTAATTATACAGAAACGCTTGGACTCCACAGATCACTGTAGTAAGGAACTCCACTGATTCACCACTCTCTGGCTGAAGGAATTCTTCCTCAATTCCGATTTAAAAGGATTGCCTCCCGTAAAATCCTCTCCACTCCCACTCTATCAAGGCCTTTCACTATTCGATAGTTTTCAAAGAGGCCACTCTTAATTTTTCTGAATTCCAGTGAATACAGACCCATAACGATCAAACATTCTTCAGATGGCACGCCATCCAATCCTGGAATCATTTTCGTGTAACTGATTTGAACCATCTCTCCAGTCAAACACATCTAAGACAACGGGCCGTAAACTGCTCATAACACTCCAGGTGAGTGAGGCCTCACCAGTTCTTTATAAATTGTCCGCATTATCTTCTTGCTTTTATATTCTGGTTCTCTTGCAATCCACGTTCACATTGCACGCCTTCTTCACCGCAGACTCAACCTGCAAATTCCCCTTTATGGACTGTCACACAGGACCTCCCGGGTCTCTTTCCCCCTGAGATACTGTTTGTATTTTCTCTCCATTTAGAAAAGTATCAATGCTTTCATTTCTTCTACCAATGTGCATGACCAGAGACGGTACTACCTTCCATCTGGCATTTCTTTACCCATTCTCCTAATCTATGTCGGTGCTTCTGTCGCCGCTCTACTTACACAAAGCTCCCTGCCCATCCACCTGTCTTCATATCGCCTGCAAACATTGTAAGTAAAGGCGATGAATACAATCACTGAAAACATTGACATGAAACGTAAGAAGAATCAGTTCCAACATGGAGCCCTGTGGATCTCCACTCTTCACCGGCAATCATCGTTTCGCTTAATTGACAGTTTACCCAGGTTCATGAAAACTTAGTCGGCTGTGCACATTCACGTGCTGATTTAGCTCAGTCAATAAATACAAACTCCTTCTGTTACTAACTGATCGCTATTGCTGATGGGTAATACCTGTAACGCATTGTCTCAATTGTGAAAGCTACATCTGCATCATCCAAAAGTCAGCACGTAGTAGCATTAAACAATGAGGCCGACACAGCAATACTGATGTCAGTCTCCAGAACGCCTTGATAGTTCACAGGAATAGAGTGGCTGGAAAGTTCACACGAATTGAGAAGTAGGTGTGTGAGGTTTGCTCGTGCCTCAGGGTTTAGCAGCCGGAGCTGAGAGCAAAAGGAAATAAAAACGTGCAGCAGCAATAATACCATTGATAATAATTTACCTGATTACAAACAGGATATAAAATTGTAGCATCATACATCCCATAGCTATTCGACACTCACTGAGATAATCACAATATAATTACAGAAGAGCAGAAAGTATGCCGTGAGGGTGTGAAAATATGTAAAGATAACTGATAATAGATTCTGTAATTCTAAATCAAGCCCGAATGAATATGTGAAAGCTTTCATGTTGTTATGTTGACTATAAAAATCATTCAATTCTGCCCCACACTAGAGAAACATGTCATTTGGACTGGACAACCAGAGAACATTAAACACAATGAAAGGTGCAATAGAGCGAGTAGAGCAGCAAGGTCCGATACTCCCGATGGATGGAAATGAGACAGATAAACTCCTGGGATATCAAAATGCAAACGAATTGGATCATAGTGTGACAAATGGAAATAAATCACTTCAGGGCTTAAAAAAATGTGCCAGAAAGAGCTCAATAGTGAAAATAGTGAGAACAAAGGCAACAAACAGATTTGGTGCAAATACATTATATATATTCTTCTCAAAACCAATCTGGAAAAATAGATGAAGAAAAATAACAACTGAAATGCAAATTTTAGAAAACACTACATACACTTGAGCGCACTTACCTCGGGCATAGGCGGAAGAGGAATGACAGACGTAATAAGTTTACACACTAGTCAGATTAAACTTCGAAAGATAACTTTTCATCAAGGAAGACAGGATTTAGTGAGCATGTGGAATTCTGATATGGATACCACACCATTAAACTTAAATGCAAGCACAATGTAGAAAAAATGACAAAATTATCACTTCGGAAGAAAGAGTTAACCAATGGAAGAACAGGACCCTCTGGGGAGGACATCCCCACGATCTGAACAGAGTCGATGTCGACAAGGAAACGTCGAAGGTTTGGCTCAGAGTTGGAGTCCTTTTCCCAGGAACGGGGCAACACAAGGTTTATGAGCTCTGAACCAATATAAAATACAGAAGAAAAGAACAACAAATTCAAGCCGACAAAGCAGAAACAATCGATCGCAGCACAGGATCCTGCAGCAGATTAACTCAGTTTGATCACTGATACAGGGGAAATCAGGTGGCAAGCGTCATTCACCAAGTTCTTGCTTTAAAGTGCTAACCCATAAAAGGCAGCGTACGTTACTACAAATAGAACCTGATTCAACAACAACTTATAGCCATTCCAGACACACACAACTTTCGTAAATCAAAATAAAATAAAAAAACACCGGCAATGTGCTGACTTAAAGGAGAAGATTGAAATGCTATTGCAAATGATCAGGGTATAAGAGCATAAGACAAAACTGCAGGGTGAATTCTATCATGTGGTAGAATTTACCAGAGGATGGTAATAGGTAGTGGCCTCTCTAACTGGAGGTCTGCAGTTACAGGTGTACCACAGTACTTCCGTTCATTGCACAACACCGAATCGACAACAGCTGATCCCGCAGTTCGCTCAACCAGAGCTGGTCGAAAAGCCATCTCGGAGGCATTCCGGAAATCCCCCCTGTTTGGATCTGGCACCAACCTCATTTTCCCAATCTACCTGTATATTGAAATCGCTCATGATGATCGGAACATTGCCCGCTTGGCATGCATTTTCTATCTCCCGTTGTCATTTGCAAACCACATTGTACTCTGGTCTGGACGTCTGTATATAACTCCCATCAGGGTCTTTTCTTTATTTTCGCAGTTTGTTAATTCCACCCAAAATGATTCAACACCTTTCAACACTACGTCACCTATTTTTTTATGATTTGATTTCATTTTGTTTTTACCAACAGTGCCACACCAACCCCTCAGCCTATCTGCCTGTCCTCCAAATACAATGTGAACCCTGGGACGTTAAGCTCCCAGTTAAAATCTTCTCTCAGCCACTGTTCAGTGATGCCCACAACTCCTTACATGCCGATCTGTAGCTGTGCTACAAGTTCATCTCCCTTATTCCAAATACTGTGCGCGTTCAAGTATAACATCTTTCGTCCTGCATTCACCCTTTTCGATTTTGTCCACCTTTTGCATTGCAACGTCCTATTGATTGCAATTTTCCCTCTGATCAGCGTCTCTTTCTTAAGACGTCTGTCTACCCACTGGCTCTGTAATGCGACCAGTTCATCATCTGCACGATCAATTTGGTTCCAATCCTCCGCCAGATTAGCTTAGACCCTCCCGAACAGACATTGTCTAGTATACATTGTCCAATAGTAATATTCACAACTGGTCTCATCCCAATGACACCATGCATTAGTATTAAAGAATTAGACTTACACAGCAATAGACTTGTAAATCTCCAGAAAGCCACAATACTAAGCAACTCCAGAATAAGTGTCCTCGGCTATGCACATACAGCAAGTTGGACCAGCTTGAGCTGAAAAAAAAACTAAATAAAAATCAGAATGAAAGAGTTCATTATGCTTGAGATAGACGGGGTTGGTAATGCTGATTAACTCCCAGTACATAAAAATTTTCTCAATGGTGTTTCTCTCAAGCAACCTCTGAGTTGTGTACACCGTCTAAACAAGCCCAGCTCCTGGCCTTCACGTGAGGTTTAACTACTGATCCCGGTGGAACCATTTCTATTGACAGGATGAGGAGCAAAGGTGGCTCACCATGGTTTCGGACGGATGGGGCTTGTCAGCCGGGGTTGGCACTCATCACATGATGGAAAATTCTGTTCTCAAACCTACGACTAAACCCAGTCCTGGGGAAAGCCTCGGTGGCAAACTACGAGGAAAAGTCTGGAGTAACAGCTACGGGGCAACAACGTGCTCTGCGTGTCCTGTTGCAATGGCTTTGCATATTGGCTTGTGTATCAGGGAGACAACTCGGTCGCATCATCCATGGTTCACACTGGCCAGCGGAGGGAGTCAATAATAATGCAAAACCGTAAGTAAGTAAGTAAATTAATGAGTGAATGAATGAATAAATAGATAGATAGATAGATAGATAGATAGATAGATAGATAGATAGATAGATAGATAGATAGATAGATAGATAGATAGATATAGAGAGAGAGAGATAGATATAGAAAATTAGACAGAAAAATAGAAAACTTGATAGATGAATACATCACATCAATATTACGTGAACATGACTTTCAGAGCCATTGAAAGTGTTTCCATGGTTGTGGAATCTGTTCAGTTTTGCGATGAGTGAAGTAATCCACGTTGTTCCAGGTGCGTGATGGTCGGAGTGAAGAACTGTTCCTAAACTTGGTCTTGTGTCTTTTTCCGATGGCAGCCGGGGTAAAAGAGAATCACCTGGAAGGTGGGCGCTCCTGATTATGCCTTCCGCTTCCTTGTGACGTCACACGTTGTAGATGTGTCGCTGGTTTCCTGTGTTTTCACCTGTCGGGTGTGTGGGGCTTTTCCTGTGATGGGATGGGATGCATCCACTACCTTGTGTAGGTGTTGCCGTTCTGCGGCATTGGTGTTCCCATACCGGGCCGCCATGCAACCGGATCAATACTGCACTCAGTGCGGAGATTTATAGCGCAGTACAAGCCCAGATTAGCAAACCAGAATCAGAATCAGGTTTATTATCACCGGCATGTGACGTGAAATCTGTTAACTTAACAGCAGCAGTTCAATATAATACATAATCTAGCAGAGATAATAATAAAAATAATAAATAAATTACAACATAATAATAAACAAGTGAAAGGATCATCAAAAATTTGTTAAAAAAGAACAGAAATATTGTATATTAAAAGGTGAGGTAGTGTCCAAAGCTTTCAAAGTCTATTTAGGAATCGGATGGCAGAGGGGAAGAAGCTGTTCCTGAATCGCTGAGTGTGTGCCTTCAGGCTTCTGTATCTCCTCCCTGCAGGTAACAGTGAGAAAAGGGCATGCCCTGGGTGCTGGAGGTCTTTAATAATGGACGCTGCCTTTCTGAGACACCGCTCCCTAAAGATGTCCTGGATACTTTGTAGGCTAGTACACAAGATGGAGCTGACTAGATTTACAACCTCCTGCAGCTTCTTACGGTCCTGTGCAGAAGCCCCTCCACACCAGACAGTGATGCAGCCTGTCATGCCAAATCGCTGCAAACTCCTAATAAAGTACAGCCGCTGTCTTGCCTTTTTAATGACTACATCAATATGCTGGGACCAGGTTTGATCCTCAAATATCTTGGCACCCAGGAACTTAAAGCTGCTCACTCTTTCTACATCTGATCTCTCTATGATGATTGGTGCGCTTTCCCTCGTCTTACGGTTCATTATTGTAAAACTCAAAATCAAATTTCAACATGCTTTCATTCTCACAATCTGCCGGCGTGTTGGTTCCACCGCATTTGGGTCTCCCGAGGTCTGTCACGGGTCAGGTGTCTGAGAACTGGATGGTTGCAAATGAATTCTGTTACTTAAGAAAGTTTCTGGGACTAAGTCCTTGAACGCGGCGTCAGAAGTGGGTACATTATTAGCAAATATTCAACGAGATCAAAGATGTAGATATTTGGTTAGACCGGGTCTGAATAGGTCTCTGCGTGTTAAGTCATGCCTCACCAATCTTACAAGGTTTTTCGCGGAGTTGACCAGGAAAGCTGATGAAGGAATTGCGGTGGTGTATGTCCGCCTAGATTTTAGAAAAAGCCTTTGTCAATTCCGGCCTGAGAGGTTAGTCCGGAGTGTTCCGTCTTTTGGCACTGTGGAAGCGGTAGTAAATTTGATGCAACATTGGCTTACAACAGGGGTTCCCTTTCTTGTATCCAATGACACCTCGGTTAATCGTAGGGCTCCATGCAATAAAACTATTGGAAACCCTGTCCTAGAGACAGAATCCAGAGGGTGGTAGTAGGTAGTGGCCTCTCTAACTGGAGGCCTGTAGTTACTGGTGTACCGCAGGTGCTGCTCTGGGTCCATTGTTGTGTGTTATATAGATCAACAATCTGACCGACAGTCTGATAAATTCACACTGCAGATTTGCGAATGATCCCAAAATTGGATGAGTGGTAGACACGAGAGTGGCTGATAGTCTTGAATACAGGTCAGTGTGTGGTGTATCACTTTGGAAGGATAAACCGTGGTAGGACTTACAGTGTAAAAGGTGGGGGGGGGGCATTGAGTACTGCAGAATAACGGGGGACCTGGGAAGACTGATCCATAATCCCTTGAAGGTGGCGTCGCAGGCAGATACGGTTATAAAGAGAACTATAGGGACATCGACCATCTGACATCGAAGCGACGAGTACAGGGGTTGTGATGCTATGCTGAAGTTGTATAAGTCGTTGGTAATGCCTAATATCGGGTATTGTATGTGTTCTGGTCACCAACCTGCGTGAACGATATCAATAATTTTGACGGAGTACATAGAAAAATTAGAAGGATGATGCCGGGTCATGAGGAGGGGAGTTGGAGGGAAGGTTTGAGTAGGTTAGGAAGAGGTTCGCATTCACCCAAGCGTTGGAGTGAGAGGGAAGGTTTTTAAGAGATGTTCCAATTTATGAAGGGTGTAGATAGCGTAGATACAAGCAGACATTTTCCACTGAGGTTTGACTATAGTGAGCTACGGGTGAAAGGTGAAATATATCCGGGCAATATGCGGCGAGACATCTTCTTGAGGCAGCGAGAGTGTGGAACGGGCTTCCAACGGAAATGGCGGATGCAGGACCGATTTCAACATTGAAGAGGAAATTGGATCCGACACGAATAGGAGGGTTATGGACGACATGGTCCAGGTGCAGTGTCCACGGGTCTAGGGAGAGGATCAGTTCGGCGCTGGAGGATGAGCAGAAGAGTCTGTTTCAGTGCCGTACTGCTCGATGACTCTGTGACCAAATGCCACTGCGGGATGTTCCCCAGCGGGGTAACGGTACTCCCGTCAGGCTGGGTGTGGCGAGGCATCAATATGGGACCACTGACCATTTCTCTCATAGTCTGCTGTAGGCAGAAATAATTACCGCATTTTTGTGCAATTCTAGTCAGTCTTAAGCAATGATTTGGCAAAACAACATATTATATTCCAAAAAGCAACTTGGATTTAACCTCTGAATTTGGCGACTCTTGATCTGGCCTTGAGAAAGCTCAGAAACTCCGGTGACTGAATCTATGAGCGACCGGCACGATGGTGAAAGAACTCCATGCAATAAAAACAATAGGAACCCCTGTTTCGACACAGAATCCAGAGAGTGGTGGGAGACGGTGGCCTCTCTAACTGGTCCTGTAGTTACTGGTGTACCGCAGGTGTTGCACTGGGTCCATTGTTGTGTGTCATATGTATGAGTGATCTGACTCATGAGATGATAAACTGAATCTGCAGATTTGAAAATGATACAAATATTGGATAAGCAGTAAACAGCAAGAGCAGCTAATGGTCTTGAATACAGGTAAATGTGTGGTGTATCAGTTTGGGGGGGGGGGGAGACAAACAGTGGTAGGTCTTACGCAGTAAAAAGTAGGGCATTGAGTAGTGTGGTATAACAGAGAGACCTGGGAAGACCGATTCATAATTCCCTGAAAGTGGCTTCACAGGCAGATCGGGTCGTAAAGAGAACTGCTGACACACTTGATTTTAAACATCAAAGTAATGTGTACAGGAGCTGTGATGCTGTGTTGAAGTTGTATAAGGCGTTGGCAATGTCCTATATCGAGTATTGAATGTGTGTTCTAGACACGTACTTTCATGGACGACATCAATGCACGTAGAGAAGTTAGAAGGATGATGCCGGGACTGGAGGGCGGGAGTTAGAGCTAAAGATTAAGTAGGTTAGGAATAGGTTCGGGTTCCCTCAAGCGTTGGAGGAAGAGGGAGCGTTTTGGAAGAGAAGTTCCAGTTTATGAAGTGTATGGATAGCGTAAACATAAGCAGGCGTATTTCACTGAGGTTTGACTAGAGTAGTGAGGGACCGGTGAAAGGTGAAATATATCCGGGCAATATGCGGCGGGACATCTTCTTGAGGCAGCGAGAGTGTGGAACGGGCCTCCAACGGAAATGGCGGATGCATGACCGATTTCAACATTGAAGAGTAAATTGGATCCGACATGAATGGACGGCATGGTCCAGTTGCAATGTCCACGGGACTAGGGAGAGGGTCAGTTCCGCACTGCCGGATGAGCAGAGCAGCCTGTTTCAGTGCCGGACTTCTCCATGATTCTGTGCTTTGTGACTCGGTTATCGAATGCAACTGCGGGATGTTCCCCAGCGGGGTAAGGGTACTTCCATCAGTCTGGGTGTGGCGTGGCATCAGTATGGGACACTAACCATTTCTCTCATAGTCTGCTGTAGGCAGAAATAATTACCGCATTTTTGTGCAACTCTAGTCAGTGAATTAAGCAATGAATGAGCAAAACAACATTTTATTGCACAAAGCTACTTGGAATTAACTTTTGAATTCGGCGGCTCCTGACTTGGCCTTGAACAAGCTGAGAAACTCCTGTAAAAGCATCTATGAGGAACCTGCACGATGCTGGAGGAACTTGTCATGTAGGCAGTGTCAGTGGAGGAATATGGACAGATGACCTTTTGGGTGGAGGCACCTTATCTTCGCTTTCATAGAATCCATAGTATACCTGTCGTCGAGGAGGAGAGCGCTGCACACAATTAACCATTTCATTCTCATGCACATACAAAGGGGTTCGACAGTTAGTGCCAGAAGGCTCCCTGATATACCATTAATCTCCTTTCCCCGGCAATCAGATATAGAAACAGCTGTAATTCCAAACCACTGTACGGCCAAAATCTCAGTTATTGATGCTGGTTTCAGAATGTTGCTTTCTTTCGAAAGCGTCTCCCCGGATGTTCCTAATGTCCGGTGGCTGAATTGACGCAGAATTATATTCTCATGCACATAGAAAGGGGTTCGACAATTACTGCCAGAATCCTCCCTGATTTACCATCAATCCGCATTCCCCGGCACTCATATTTGCGCCGCTCTAATCTGAAGCCACTGCACGCCCGAAAGCTCAGTTACTGATGCTGTTCATAATGCTGCGTTCTTTCCAATGCGTCTCTCCTTGGACCGTCACTCTGTTCCTGATGTGCTGTAGCGGAAGTGACGTAATTGGCCTGTTGTAAATTATGTTTCATGAAATGTCAAAGAACCCCTGTCCCCTGCTTCTCCATATTTCTCTGTCTAAACACGAGAACAGCGTGTTTCAGGAACAGCTCTCTTTCTATATCCTGATACTTCGCTGTGCACGCGTATTGATGTTCCACTGCGCAGTTCATCTCTGTTTAGCACCTTAATATGTACTTTTTCCCTGAATTAATTTCTTTCTGAAATCTAACTTCGAAAATCATCTGGTGCCTCTGTAATATCGTTACTGGTACTTATTTGCATAAAAACCGATGTTGACACAATATTTTCTGTTTTTCTCTGTCTGGTACAGCAGCGGACAATGTCTGTAATGCTGGGATCATTGATTTGCATTTCGCGCCGCATACTCGCCAACATCTGTGTTTGCGACTGACTCCGGTAACAGTGCAAACAGTGAGGGTTTGCGCCAGAAATCATTCATGTTAATGTCCAGTAAAAAATAAATCCCCGCAAGCAAAGTGACAGTGAATCACATGAAAGGTGCGTCATCACGGGGAAGTGACAAGACAGAGACTCCACTCGCAATGTGAGAGTGGAATCAGCGCTGATGAGGTGGACTCACCCACAGGATTACAGACACCTGTCGTCACCAGCGATGCGCAGATAATGTCCTGTCATTACACGGAGTAGTTTGACAACATCGCATCTGGTGTTGCCATCCCAGCATCGGCCGTCTCTTGAGGCTTCATGACAGGTGTTGCGTTCAGTTCAATGAAATCAGGCGTGTTATTTCCCCACTGGCATTACGGTTCGCTAGAGCAGAGATATTTTTGCTAACTAGCGGTAATTAGCACCAGTCACTGTACAAGTTGTTTTCATTATTGGTGACCGATTGCTCTATAAAAGTACGTCATTCTGAGCTTCAGCTACATTGAGGATGGAAACATCCAGACGCGGTGGACTCTCAACAACGTGTGATCCGTGAAGAGTTTTACCCAGTAGGCGCCAAGGAAATTTGCTCTCTGGGTGTTGTTATAACTGTTTGAGTTCATTTACTGGCTACTTACAACTTTTATGAAATTTAGAAATTGGGAACATTCCAAACGGAACAGCCTTGGATTAACAATGTTTCTAGAGAGTGCTATTTGTTACACAGTCATTGTAACTGTCGGCATCCCGGGTAAGTACTTCTTGATTGTTTATGCGGAAGCACAGACCTCACGCCGCCCTCAGTTACTGCTGATGTGATTTTAATGGGTGTTCATTAAAAATCCTAAAAATGTTGTTCCGTTCCTCTCAACCTCCTGCCTTGTTGTTGTTTTAACCTGGTTCATGCATACTTGTCACTGGAACTGCTTTACCAATTTCTACTAAAAAAAATTCTCTTCCCTCTTTCTGAAAGTAAACTCATACATTCCACTTCTATTCCTCCAGACACTGTTCAATTAATGGCCGTTCTATTTTCTATTCTTCGACAATTCCCATTTTTTTCCCGTCACCAAATTCTTATCTGCGTTCCTTGGTGTCAGCACCGTTCCCTCTAAGATGCGCGGGTGCGCAGCCTCGCCATAATTGAGACTCCCCCGCGAACGTGGCATTTATGGACAAGCAGCTGGAATTTATTTTACACCATGTTAACATTATTTTGAAATTATGCTAAAAATCTTTCGAAATATTTGGTAATATAATTATGAAATTCTCTGGAATTAACTGTATTAATGAATATAATCCATAAATGTGCTAAACTCTAAAGGTACCACATTTACATTGAAAAATTATAAGTTCAGCGTACTTGTATTTACATTGCTTCATGTTACAACACTGTCAAAAATGGTCACAATAAAGACAGAATGGAACTCAGTCGCTCTCTGTTAAGAAACTACCAACGCCGTCCCGTCAGAACATTTTACATTTGCATACTTCCTGTCAATTGTGACTGCCCGACAGTGTTTACGTGTGTTGTGAGTTATGTTTTGTCATCGTTTGACTTGAATATTACAGATTTAAAAAAAACATTACAAGTGCCGAGCACTTTTAAGACCGGGTAACAATGTTCTGCTCAGAGCAATGGTTTGTCCCCGGATCAGTAAAATAAAACAGAGGGAAGGTGGCTGCGGTGCAAGGTCTTGTTTTCAGAATCTGACCCTGCAATCGAATAGTAACTCGGACTTTCGGAAAGAAGCGTAGATGTGCACTTCAATTACACTACCCCTCTCCTTGGAGATACCGCGCTTGGAGTTCTGTGAACAGTTTTGGTCGCCCTGTTATAGGAAAGGCAGAAGTCCGCTGAAAAGAGTGCAGTCAGTATTCACAAAGATGCTGCAGGGACTCTCGGGTTTGAGTTACAGGGAGAGGTTCGGCCGAGTGGCATTTTAGTGAGGGCAGAAATGTAGCTGGATTACGAGCGACGTTTCCTCACATAGAAGTTGCTCTGTGTATTGAACAGCCTGAGAAAGGAAATGGGAGCAACAGAGTCGTTAATACTATTTAAAATACAGGTGGACAGTTTGACGAATGTGATCCAATCACGAACAACTGTATCAGGTGGCGATGTCGGTCGGCATGGAGATATTGGGCCGAAGGACCCGTTTCTATGCTCCATCATTCCTGGACTCTGCTCATAGCTGCTGCATCCGTGAACGTGAAGAGATTAATGTGAGCATGCGCAACTGTAAAACGCTTTATGCTACGGTCACGTGTTCAAACAAACAAAGTATCTTTTTACTTCCACTGATAATGTCCAGCGGAGATGAACGATGGATTTTATTTCAAGAGAACAATTGGAGGCTGCATTTCTGCAAAAAAAAACCGTTTGAATTACTTTATTCTTATTTTTGGTCCTTTTTATTTCACTGCAGTTAACCTTGCGGCAATCATCATTCTCAGCCGAGGAAAATGCGGTCTCTCCAAATGTGTGACGCGGTACCTGGTGGCGATGGCTGCGGCGGATCTAATGGTGGTGATTATCGAAGTCCTGTCCTACAAGATGGGTCGAGCATACGGATTTCATTACGGAATCCTGGACACCGCTCCGTTCTGCCTTGTCCACTACGTCCTGTGTCACGTGGCCGTTGACTGTTCCGTGTGGTTTACTGTCGCTTTCACTTTCGATCGGTTTGTGGTCATTTGCTCCGCTAAATTTAAAGCGAAATACTGCACCCCCAGAATTGCGGGATTGGTGATTGGCGCACTATCGCTCGGTTTCCTTTTAAAAAACATCCCATTTTATTTCCTGTATATGAATGGAGCAGCGTTGTTGATAAATGGTAACTGGGTCTGTACCAATAGGCCCGCACTTCCTTCCTTGGGACCGTTTGAGGGGTTTTATTGGGTGGACCGTCTGCTGAATCCGCTACTTCCTTTCTTCCTCATTTTGACCCTCAATGCTCTGACCGTCAGACAGATACTGGCGGCGAGCAGAGTCCGCAGGGGGCTGAAGGGACGGGGAAGTTGCGGGAAACAGCGAGATCCGAAGATGGAGAGTCGGAGACAATCCATCATTCTGCTCTTCAGCCTGTCGGCGAGTTTCCTTCTCTGTTGGGCGACAACCACTCTGGTCTTCATTCTCATGCGATGCCTCTACACAGACCTGGAAACGTCTATCCGGCTTTTTCAGGCACATTTTTCGGGTTCTATGATTCAGAATTTCAGCAGTTGCACGAATACATTTATCTTCGGAGTGACCCAGACCAGATTCAGAGAGCAGTTGAAAGCTCTTCTTCTCTCCCCGGCTACTTTAGTTTTGAAATGTTTCAGTGACCTGTACCGCTCACATGAAAGGGTCAAATAATTTATCAATTTCGCAAAATAATCAGACCTGCTCTACAAGCGTATTAATGAATTGAACTCCCTGAAAACGTTACTTCTCACAGCCGTTTTGTCTGTCCGTTATTTCAGAAGAAAACCATTTATATTTCTATTATAGATTAGATAGCTCGGGTTATTAGATAGCTCTTCTGTTAAATGTATTTTAACTTGCACATTAAATCACCCTAATATCCGTTATTACAAATACACAGAAGTGCCCATTATCTAAACTTGAGTCTGCCAGTCCCTACATCCATTCTCTTTCTCTCGTGTTTGGAGATTTTCCTTCAGTTAAATTTCCGCTTCGCCAGCTGTATTAGCACGTTACTGTGGAGACTTATTGTCTCTATTTTTCTGTCTGGCTGAAGGTATTCAGTTTTAGCAAGCGTCGAAGCCCCAGTGTACGGATCAGATATGATTTTGCCTCGGCCCTACTCGTCGATGATTTGACACCACGTCGGTACACATTTCATTTTGTCCTGACGGTATTTTCATATAATAAATGCAAGTTGACCTTGCTTTAGCAGGTTTGCAACTCTGACCCTTTACAGTAATGATGTCCAACATCAGAATACTAGAAGCAAATTAAAGGACTTTACGTTTTATACATTCCACATATATTTTCACCATTCCCACACTGATTTCGAGCCATTATTATGCGAAATGCTTCACAGCGCCAGTGACTTCCTGTTTCGTACATTCCGGTTGTTCATTCATTTCCGCAGAATGCTGTGTGGTGATGGAACTGAACTGTGAG
Organism: Hemitrygon akajei; assembly: GCF_048418815.1. Lineage (NCBI taxonomy): Eukaryota > Metazoa > Chordata > Chondrichthyes > Myliobatiformes > Dasyatidae > Hemitrygon > Hemitrygon akajei. Next base: position 128,300 of record NW_027332030.1, on the reverse strand, counting down.
CTGTTTGCTGCATCTGGTGTGGCAAGGTGCCGGGTTGTAAGCAATCACTGTGAATTGATATCTCTGGGTCTGTACCCGCTGGAGTTCAGCAGAACGAGTGGGGATTTGATTGAAACCTTTGGAGTGCTGCAATGCCCTGACACAGTAGATATGGAGAGGAGTTTTCCAACAGTGGGGAGCCTACGACCGGTCAGCACTGCTTCAGATTGAGGGACCTTCATTTGGAACACAGATAAGGATTTAATTTTTCATTTCGCCAGAGGGCGGAATTCATTGGCACAGCCGGCTCTCCAGGTCACGTCATTAGGTACATTTAAGCCGGAGATTTGTAGCTTCTTGGTTAATCAGGGCGTCAAATGTTCTCAGGAGAAGGCAGGAGAATAGGGTTGAAAAAAGGATAATATATCACTTAGAATGGAATAGCAAAGCGGAATGGATTGACCAAATGGCTCAATTCTTATATGAGGGTTTCAATGGTCTGTTCTGTTTCAACGACACACCACATGTTTGTTACGTCCTCCAAACCTGTACTTGGAGTGTTACGTACTCGTGACACGTGACAGTGGTACCCTTGTCACGTGACTAGGGTTGAAGTTATACTGGACTTGAGGCAATGGTCTTGTGATGGTGGAGTGACGTCATTTTCCCGCCAGTAGAGGTCATGTGACAGGTTTTTTTTACAGGGTATAAAAGGAAGACCCCACCCTGTGGGGAGGGGCAGTTCGTGGCTGGATTTGACATGTTGACTTCAGACTTCATGCCACTGCGTGATTTAATGTGATGACGCAGTTTAGTTGAAAAATGAAGTTTTATCTAATGCCTAAAGTTTAAAAGGTCATTGCCAGCAGTTTCTTTACTGTGGAGAGTGAAGATAAAAGTTCGGAAGTTAAAGATCGAGGAGAATCGATTTTCGACGGTGGATTGGGTTCGACCTTGTGTGATCCTCATTCGGAAGGATTTCGTTGACTGTTCTCGTGTTAATCTCTGCGGGATTGCAGGAGATTGAGGACAGAGTGTGGAAGAAGAGGTCAGTGCCTTTAAACCGTTACGTTTCATAAAATTCTAGGTGGGAAGAGTTCGACGCCGCGGATTGAAGGAGAACGACGTGGAAGAGAATTTAAATCGCCTTAAAAAGTCTCTCCTTTTAAATGGACTGAGCATTTTGAACTTTTGGCAATATCGCTTTAAAGAACTTTTTTTTCCAACATCGCTTTTAGAACTGTTTGAGCTGCATCGCTTTAAGAACTGTGCAGCTGCCGCACAGCAGCTGTTTTCCGGTTACGTTAGTGTTTGTTTACTTTTAGGGGGTTTGTTTTCAGTGTTTAATAAACGTGTTATTTGTTATAGAAACCCTTGCCTAACTCACATATATTTATTGTTGCCTGAATACGTAACAGGAGTTTAAACTGTAAATCCGAAATCAAACAGCTGATTACTATCTGACGTTACTGCGGGACTGAATATATAATGAATAATTCTCCATATTTTAACCAAGATAATGTTGAGAAATTAAATATTCCTGTGTGATTCTTTATGACGTGAATTTCATCATTCATTTTCCAGAGCTCGATGTCTCCATGTCGCTAATTAGATTGCCATAATGAGTTGATGTCACGCATTCACAGGAACTGCGGCTCCACAGAAACAAAGGCAAACCACGAGATGTCGCTGTTTCTCCGGACTGGTGAAAGATTTACACTGAACTTCCTCAGATGTCAGTAGCAAGAGCATTTTGTTTTCCATAAACATGAACGAGAAGGGGAAAAACGTTGGGGGATCATAACCGTGATATAGAGGAAGGTTAAAAGAATATCGGAAAATATGGCAGATCAAATTAAATACTGAAGATTGTGACTCCCAATAATAAAACACGCCTCGTGCACGACATTCCCGCACTGACTATGCGTGTCTCCGAGTCAGATCCAGTTTCGGCATCTCTTAGCTTCCACAGACACCACAACTCCGCCTTTAGCCCCTTCCTGTCACCCAGCGTCTTCCGTACGAGCTGTACCTATTGATCCCCATCTCTCCACCACTGACCATTCCCCCTCACCACGCTGTCTCATTAAACACACCCTTTTTCCAACAGTTCCCAATGACCATACGCCACGCCGCCCTATTAATCTCTGACTCCGCAATCCCTTAACAGTCCCTACATTGACCAACTCTCACAGCGACGTCTCCACGAACCGCGCACACACATTCAGATCGAATTCCCTTTACTCCTCACGCGGGAAAAACAGCTTCACTGACTCCTCCTCAACACCAGACTCCACGGCCCCCACCTCCCCACCAGTCAGCAGGGCCCACACCGCCTTCAGCAGCATCCACGGCCTCCACCTCCCCACCAGTCAGCAGGGCCTCCACCTCCCCACCAGTCAGCAGGGCCTCCCCCTCCCCACCAGTCAGCAGGGCCCACACCGCCTTCAGCAGCATCCACGGCCTCCACCTCCCCACCAGTCAGCAGGGCCTCCAACTCCCCATCAGTCAGCAGGGCCCACACCGCCTTCAGCAGCATCCACGGCCTCCACCTCCCCAGCAGTCAGCAGGGCCTCCACCTCCCCACCAGTCAGCACGGCCTCTACCTCCCCACCAGTCAGCAGGGCCTCCACCTCCCCACCAGTCAGCAGGGCCTCCACCTCCCCACCAGTCAGCACGGCCTCTACCTCCCCACCAGTCAGCAGGGCCTCCAGCTCCCCACCAGTCAGCAGGGCCTCTACCTCCCCACCAGTCAGCAGGGCCTCCAACTCCCCACCAGTCAGCAGGGCCCACACCGCACCACCAGTCAGCAGGGTCTCCACCTCCCCACCAGTCAGCAGGACCTCCACCTCCCCACCAGTCAGCACGGCCTCTACCTCCCCACCAGTCAGCAGGGCCTCCAGCTCCCCACCAGTCAGCAGGGCCTCCACCTCCCCACCAGTCAGCAGGACCTCCACCTCCCCACCAGTCAGCACGGCCTCTACCTCCCCACCAGTCAGCAGGGCCCACACCTCCCCACCAGTCAGCAGGGCCCCCACCTCCCCACCAGTCAGCAGGGCCTCCACCTCCCCACCAGTCAGCAGGGCCCACACCTCCCCACCAGTCAGCAGAGTCTCCACCTCCCCACCAGTCAGCAGGGCCTCCACCTCTCCACAAGTCAGCAGGGCCCCCACCTCCCCACCAGTCAGCAGGGCCCACACCTCCCCACCAGTCAGCAGGGCCCACACCTCCCCACCAGTCAGCAGGGCCCCCACCTCCCCACCAATCAGCAGGGCCTCCATCTCCCCACCAGTCAGCGGGGCCTCCACCTCCCCACCAGTCAGCAGGGCCCACACCTCCCCACCAGTCAGCAGGGCCCACACCTCCCCACCAGTCAGCAGGGTCCACACCTCCCCACCAGTCAGCAGGGCCCACACCTCCCCACCAATCAGCAGGGACTCCACCTCCCCACCAGTCAGCTGGGTCTCCACCTCCCCACCAGTCAGCAGTGCCTCCACCTCCCCACCAGTCAGCAGGGCCCCCACCTCCCCACCAGTCAGCAGGGCCCACACCTCCCCACCAGTCAGCAGGGCCTCCACCTCACCACCTGTCAGCAGGCCTCCACCTCCCCACCAGTCAGCAGGGCCCACACCTCCCCACCAGTCAGCAGGGCCTCCACCTCCCCACCAGTCAGCGGGGCCTCCACCTCACCACCAGTCAGCAGGGCCAACACCTCCCCACCAGTCAGCAGGGCCCCCACCGCCTTCAGCAGCATCCACCTCCCAAGCAGTCATCACGGCCTGTACCTCAACTCCAGCGCCCACGGCCTCCACCTCTCACTCAGCCCCCATAGCCCTCACCTCCGCACCAGCTTCCTCTGACCGAGCGCATTAGCAACAGGTCCTTTGAGCACATTACCCCGGCACCGGAACACAGTCTCTGCACTTCCCTGCGATTACCCACTGACCCCACTCATTCCCGGTTCCCACTGACCCCTCATCGCTCCAACAACCTCGACTGGTTACACCCCTCCCGGTACATTATCTCTGACAGCATACTTTCTCCACGCTCCAAAGAACAGCTGATCCGCCCAGCAGTTCCCACTGACCCCACATCGCTCCACGCCCCCAATAACCAAAAGCTCAACACATCCCACTGACTGCACACCTCGTTCACGTTCCGATTAACACCACAACTCCCCCACTAGTTCCCAGTGACGCGGCACACTTCTACGTCCCGGATGGGTCCACACATACCCGGTTGTTTCTACTTACGGCCCAAGTCGGAATGTCCCGACACACCTACTAGTTCCCAGTGACGCCACCCTTCCTCCGCGTTACAATTGTCATACAGTACGTAGTACAGTACAGTACAGTACAGTGCGTAATTAAGAAGGCCTATGGGATGCTAGGCTTCATTAACAGTGGGATTGTGTTCAATAGTAGAGAGGTCATATTGCAACTCTACAAATCTCTGGTGAGACCGCACTTAGTATATTGTGTTTAATTCAGGTAACCTCATTATAGGAAGGATGTGGAAGCTATGGAGAGGGTGCAGAGGAGATTTACCAGGATGTTGCCTGGTTTGGAGAACAAGTCATATGAAGCAAGGTTAGCAGAGCTGGGACTTTTCTCTTTGGAGCGTAGAAGAATGAGAGGGGACTTGATAGAGGTCTACAAGATTCTAAGCGGCATAGACAGGGTGGATAGTCAGTACCTGTTTCCCAAGGCACCAACAGCAAGCACCAGAGGGCATATGTACAAAATTAAGGGAAGTTTAGGGGAGACATCAGGGGTAAGTATTTTACACAGAGGGTTGTAAGTGCCTGGAATGACTTGCCAGGGATGGTGGTGGAGGCTAAAACATTAGGGGTACTTAGGAGACTGTTGGACAGGCACATGGATGAAAGAAAAATGGAGGGTTATGGGTTAGTGTGAATTTAGTACTTTTTTTAAAGGATTATATGGGTCGGCACAACATGGAGGGATGAAGGGCCTGTACTTTGCTGTAGTGTTCTATGGTTCTATAGCACCTTCACCATTTCCCACTGCCCTCAAATATTTCCACGTCACCAGTGATCACAGCCCTCTCCAGCAGACCCCACTCAATGTGATCCGCACATATGGCCCCAATGGCCACAAATCCCAGTTGTTTTCCACTGACTCTACCTCCCCATTTTCTAATACCCACATACGGCCCTCATTCTCGCTGACTCCACTCCTTCCCATCAGCTCATATTGCGACTATGCTTCCCCAGCAGACCCCACAGCTCCCAAGCGTCTGAGATTGACCACAGGCCTCTATTGAACACCACCCAGCTCATATCTCAGCCGTCAGACCCTGAAGCCGTCCTCATACACCCCCTCCCCCGCAAGCACCGCGACTGCATCTCCACTCCCGCACTGGTTTGAAAAGCAAAACAAGATCCGTGTATCTAATCATGATTCTACGGGCCCATAACCGCACAGCAGCCACTCCCACAGCACCCATCTGACTCCTCACGCTCAGCAGACACCCATTGCTCAACCACCACAGAACCCCACCACCCACCAGAAACATTCACACGAACAGCAACCCAGAGCACCCCCGCAACCCAGTCATCTAACAGACCGCACACTGTTCCCTCGGGATCCAGTATCTGTGAATCCTCGGGAGGATGCCTTTCGGCATTTGGACCCACCCCCAGTCATCTGACTGACCGCACACTGCTCCCCCGGGATCCAGTATCTGAATCTTTGGGAGAATGCCTTTCGCCAAGTGTGAGATATTGAACTTCGGAAGGTCAAACCAAGGTAGAACGTACAAGAAAAATGCTAGGACACTGAGGAGTGCAGTAGAACAGAGGGATCTGAGAGTACAGATACATAATTCCCTAAAAGTGGCGTCACAAGTAGATAAGGTTGTAAAGACAGCTTTTGGTATATTGGCCTTTAAAAATCAATGTATTGAGTATAAGAGTTGGAATGTTATGGTGAGGTTGTATAAGACATTGGTGAGGCCGAATTTGGAGTATTGTGTGCAGTTCTGGTCACCGAATTACAGGAAGGATATTAATAAGGTTGAAAGAATGCAGGGAAGGTTTACAAGGATGTTGCCGGGGCTTGAGAAACTGAGTTATAGAGAAAGGTTGAACAGGTTAGGACTTTATTCCCTGGAGCGTAGAAGAATGAGGGGTGATTTGATAGAGGTGTAGAAGATTGTGATGGGTATAGATAGACGGAATGCAAGCAGGCATTTTTCTACTGAGGCTAGGGCTGAAAAACAAAACAGAGGTCATGGGTTAATGGTAAAGGGAGAAAAGTTTAAAGGGAACATGGGGGGGGGCGGGTGTGCTTCTTCACGCAGAGAGTGGTGGGAGTGTGGAATGAGCTGCCAGATGAAGTGGTGAATGCGGGCTCACTTTTGACATTTAAGAAAATCTTGGACAGGTATATGAATGAGAGGGGTTTGGAGGGATATGGCCCAGCAGCAGGTCAGTGGGACTAGGCAGAAAAAAATGGTTCGGCACAGGAAAGAAAGGTCAGTTTCTGTGCTTTAATGTTCAATGGTTCTATGGATACTGGTTTTCCAAAGACTGACCCTCCCTCTTTCTCTCCGTTCCCCATTCGGAATCAGATGATACTCACCCTTAACTCTTTGCTAAACCTGACGTGCTGATGCAGAATGACGCGCGAAGCATCGCGGGATCCAAATGCCAAAAGGCATCCTCCCGAGGATTCACAGATACTGGAACCCGAGGGAGCAGTGTGCGGTCAGTTAGATGACTGAGGGTGGGTCCAAATGCCAAAAGGCATCCTCCCGAGGATTCACAGATACTGGATCCCGAGGGAGCAGTGTGTGGTCAGTTAGATGACTGAAGGTGGGTCCAAATGCCGAAACGCATCCTCCCGAGGATTCAGAGATACTGGATCCCGAGGGAGCAGTGTGCGGTCAGTTAGATGACTGAGGGTGGGACCAAATGCCGAAAGGCATCCTCCCGAGGATTCAGAGATACTGGATCCCGAGGGAGCAGTGTGCGGTCACTTAGATGACTGAGAGTGGGTCAGAATGCCGAAAGGCGTCCTCCCGAGGATTCACAGATACTGGATCCCGAGGGAGCAGTGTGCGGTCAGTTAGATGACTGAGAGTGGGTCAGAATGCCGAAAGGCGTCCTCCCGAGGATTCACAGATACTGGATCCCGAGGGAGCAGTGTGCGGTCAGTTAGATGACTGAGAGTGGGTCAGAATGCCGAAAGGCGTCCTCCCGAGAATTCACAGATACTGGATCCCGAGGGAGCAGTGTGCGGTCAGTTAGATGACTGAGAGTGGGTCAGAATGCCGAAAGGCATCCTCCCGAGGATTCACAGATACTGGATCCCGAGGGAGCAGTGTGCGGTCAGTTAGATGACTGGGGGTGGGTCAGAATGGCGAGAGGCATCCTCCCGAGGATTCACAGATACCGTATCCCGAGGGAGCAGTGTGTGGTCAGTTAGATGACTGGGGGTGGGTCAGAATGGCGAGAGGCATCCTCCCGAGGATTCACAGATACCGTATCCCGAGGGAGCAGTGTGTGGTCAGTTAGATGACTGAGGGTGGGTCCAAATGCCGAAAGGTATCCTCCCGAGGATTCACAGATACTGGATCCCGAGGGAGCAGTGTGCGGTCAGTTAGATGACTGGGGGTGTGGGTGAAATGCCGAAAGGCATCCTCCCGAGGATTCACAGATACTGGATTCCGAGGGAGCAGTGTGCGGTCAGTTAGATGACTGGGGGTGTGGGTAAAAGGCCGAAAGGCATCCTCCCGAGGATTCACAGATACTGGATTCCGAGGGAGCAGTGTGCGGTCAGTTAGATGACTGGGGGTGTGGGTGAAATGCCGAAAGGCATCCTCCCGAGGATTCACAGATACTGGATTCCGAGGGAGCAGTGTGCGGTCAGTTAGATGACTGGGGGTGTGGGTGAAATGCCGAAAGGCATCCTCCCGAGGATTCACAGATACGGGATCCCGAGGGAGCAGTGTGCGGTCTGTTAGATGACTGAGGGAGGGTCCAAATGCCGAAAGGCATCCTCCCGAGGATTCACAGATACTGGATCCCGAGGGAGCAGTGTGCGGTCAGTTAGATGACTGAGGGTGGGTCCAAATGCCGAAAGGCATCCTCCCGAGGATTCACAGATACTGGATCCCGAGGGAGCAGTGTGCGGTCAGTTAGATGACAGGGGGTGCGTCAGAATGCCGAACGGCATCCTCCCGAGGATTCACAGATCCTGGATCCCGAGGGAGCAGTGTGCGGTCAGTTAGATGACTGGGGGTGGGTGAGAATACCGAAAGGCATCCTCCCGAGGATTTACAGATACTGGATGCCGAGGGAGCTGTGTGTGGTCAGTTAGATGACTGGGGGTGGGTCCAAATGCCGAAAGGCATCCTCCCGAGGATTTACAGATACTGGATCCCGAGGGAGCAGTGTGCTGTCAGTTAGATGACTGGGGGTGAGTCCAAATGCCGAAAGGCATCCTCCCGAGGATTCACAGATACTGGATCCCGAGGGAGCAGTGTGCGGTCAGTTAGATGACTGAGGGTGGGTCGAAATGCCGAAAGGCATCCTCCCGAGGATTCACAGATACTGGATCCCGAGGGAGCAGTGTGCGGTCAGTCAGATGACTGAGGCTGGGTCCAAATGCCGAAAGGCATCCTCCCGTGGATTCAAAGATACTGGATCCCGAGGGAGCAGTGTGCGGTCAGTTAGATGACTGAGGGTGGGTCCAAATGCCGAAAGGCATCCTCCCGGGGATTCACAGATACTGGAACCCGAGGGAGCAGTGTGCGGTCAGTTAGATGACTGAGGCTGGGTCCAAATGCCGAAAGGCATCCTCCCGAGGATTCAGATATACTGGATCCAGAGTGAGCAGTGTGTGGTCAGTTAGATGACTAAGGGTGGGTCCAAGTGCCGAAAGGCATCCTCCCGAGGATTCACAGATACTGGATCCCGAGGGAGCAGTGTGCGGTCAGTTAGATGACTGAGGGTGGGTCCAAATGCTGAAAGGCATCCTCCCGAGGATTCACAGATACTGGATCCCGAGGGAGCAGTGTGCTGTCAGTTAGATGACTGGGGGTAGTTCCAAATGCTGAAAAGCATCCTCCCGAGGATTCACAGATACTGGATCCCGAGGGAGCAGTGTGTGGTCAGTTAGATGACTGGGGGTAGTTCCAAATGCCGAAAGGCATCCTCCTGAGGATTCACAGATACTGGATCCCGAGGGAGCAGTGTGCGGTCAGTTAGATGACTGAGGGTGGGTCCAAATGCCGAAAGGCATCCTCCCGAGGATTCACAGATACTGGATCCCGAGGAAGCAGTGTGCGGTCAGTTAGATGACTGGCGGTGGGTCCAAATGCCGAAAGGCATCCTCCCGAGGATTCACAGATACTGGATCCCGAGAGAGCAGTGTGCGGTCAGTTAGATGACTGGCGGTGGGTCCAAATGCCGAAAGGCATCCTCCCGAGGATTCACAGATACTGGATCCCGAGGGAGCAGTGTGCGGTCAGTTAGATGACTGGGGGTGGGTCCAAATGCCGAAAGGCATCCTCCCGAGGATTCATAGATACTGGACCCGAGGGAGCAGTGTGCGGTCAGTTAGATGACTGAGGGTGGGTCCAAATGCCGAAAGGCATCCTCCCGAGGATTCATAGATACTGGACCCGAGGGAGCAGTGTGCGGTCAGTTAGATGACTGGGGGTGGGTCCAAATGCCGAAAGGCATCCTCCCGAGGATTCACAGATACTGGATCCCGAGGGAGCAGTGTGCGGTCAGTTAGATCACTGGGGGTGGGTCGAAATGCCGAAAGGCATCCTCCCGAGGATTCACAGATACTGGATCCCGAGGGAACAGTGTGCGGTCAGTTAGATGACTGGGGGTAGTTCCAGATGTTGAAAGGCATCCTCCCGAGGATTCACAGATACTGGATCCCGAGGGAGCAGTGTGCGGTCAGTTAGATGACTGGGGGTGGGTCCAAATGCCGAAAGGCATCCTCCCGAGGATTCACAGATACTGGATCCCGAGGGAGCAGTGTGCGGTCAGTTAGATCACTGGGGGTGGGTCGAAATGCCGAAAGGCATCCTCCCGAGGATTCACAGATACTGGATCCTGAGGGAACAGTGTGCGGTCAGTTAGATGACTGGGGGTAGTTCCAGATGTTGAAAGGCATCCTCCCGAGGATTCACAGATACTGGATCCCGAGGGAGCAGTGTGCGGTCAGTTAGATGACTGGGTGTGCGGGGGTGCTCTGAGTTACTGTTCCTTTGGATGTTTCTGGTGTGTGGTGGGGTTCTATGGTGGCTGAGCAATGGGCGTCTACTGAGCGTGAGGAGTCAGATGGGTGCTGTGGGAGTGGCTGATGTGCGGTTATGGGCCCACAGAATCAAGATTAGATACACTGATCTTGTTTTGCTGGTCAAGCCGGTACGGGAGCGGAGATGCAGGCGCTGTGCTTGTGGGGGAGGGAGTGTATGAGGACGGCTTCAGGGTCTGATGGGTGAGATACGGGCTGGCTGAGTATTCAATAGAGGCCTGTGGTCAATGTCAAATGCCTGGGAGCCGTGGGGTCTGCTGCGGAGGAATAGTCGCAGTGTGAGCTGACGGTGTGGAGTGGAGTCAGCGAGAATGTGGGCAGTATGTGGTCATTGGAAAATGGGGAGATAGGTGTCAATGGAAACCTATGTAGTGAGGGTTATGACCATTGGGGCCGTGTGGGCGGTTCACGTTGAGTGGGGGCTGCTGGAGAGGGCTGTGATCACTGGGGACGTGGAAATATTTAAGGGCAGTGGGAAATGGTGAGGGTTTTGTAATGTCAGTTGTAACGCGGAGGAAGAATGGCGTCGCTGGGAACTAGTAGGTGTGTTAGGACATTCCGACTTGGGCAGTCAGTAGAAACAACCGGGTTTGTGTGGACCCATCCGGGACGTAGAAGTGTGCGGCGTCACTGGGGACTGGTGGTGGAGTTGTGGTGTTAATCGGAACATGAACGAGGAGTGCGGTCAGTGCGATGTGTTGAGTTTTTGATTATTGGGGACGTGGAACGATGTCGGGTCAGTGGGATGTGTTGAAATTTTGCTCATTGGGGACGTGGAGCGATGTGGGGTCTGTGGGATGTGTTGAGATTTTGCTTATTGGGGCCGTGGAGCGATGTGGGGTCAGTGGGATGTGTTGAGTTTTTGGTTATTGGGGACGTGGAACGATGTCGGGTCAGTGGGATGTGTTGAGATTTTGGTTATTGGGGACGTGGAACGATGTGTGGTCAGTGGGAACTGCTAGGCGGATCAGCTGTTCTTTGGAGCGTGGAGAAAGTATGCTGTCAGAGGTAATCTACCGGGAGGGGGGTAATCATTCGAGGTTGTTGGAGCGGTGTGGGGTCATTGGGAACTTCGGGAATGAGTGGGGTCAGTGGGTAATCGCAAGTAGGAACAGAGACTGTGTTCCGGTGCGGAGGTAATGGGCTCAAAGGAGCTGTTGCTAATGCGCTCGGTCAGAGGAAGCTGGTGCGGAGGTGCGGGCTATGGAGGCTGGCTGAGAGTTAGAGGCCGTGGACGCTGGTGTTGTGGTGGAGGCCGTGGTGACTGGTGGGGAGGTGGAGGCCGTGAATGCTGCTGAAAGCCTTGGAGGCCGTGGAGGCTGGTGTAGAGTTGGAGTCAGTGAGGATGGTTGAACCGCGTGAGGATTAAAGGGAAATCGATCGGAATGTGTGTGCGCGGTTAGTGGAGACGTTGCTCGAGAGTTGCTCAACGTAGGGACTGTTGAGAGATTGCGGAGTCAGAGATTAATAGGGCGGCGTGGCCACAGGGGTGCATCTTGTTGGGATCTGATGAGACCACTGGGAAAAGCTGATGGGAAGGATCAAAGTCATTGCCATGTGTCGATCGCGAAAGGGCGGGTTCAGAAGGAGGGCTCAGGGAGGCGGTGTCTGGTCTTGCAGTGTGTGTAAAACGTGTGGGGGTGTCCGGGATTTCAATGCGACGGGCCTGTGCTGATGGAGTTGACTCAGTGGGTTTTCGTGTGGGAGGTCTGGGCTCAGGAGTAGTGGTTGTTGAGGAGACGTGTGGTCATTGGGAACTGGTGGAAAAAGGGTGTGTTTAATGAGACAGCATGGTCAGGGGGAATGGTCAGTGGTGGAGAGATGGGGGTCAATAGGTACAGCTCGTACGGAAGGCGCTGGGTGACAGGAAGGGGCTAAAGGCGGAGTTGTGGTGTCTGTGGACGCTAAGAGATGCCGAAACTTGGTCCCAGTAGGTACTGGGAGACACGTAGTGTGGGAGTGTCGTGCACAAGGCGTGTTTTATTATTGGGAGTCATAGTCTTCAGTATTTAATTTGATCTGCCATATTTTCCGATATTATTTTAATCTTCCTGTATATCACGGTTATGATCCCCCAAAGTTTTTCCGCTCCTCGGTCATGTTTATGAAAAACAAAATGCTCTTGCTACTGACATCTGAGGAAGTTCAGTGTAAATCTTTCACCAGTCCGGAGAAACAGCGACATCTTGTGGTTTGACTTTGTTTCTGTGGAGCCGCAGTTCCTGTAAATCCGCGTCATCAACTCTTTATGGCGATCTAATTATCGACAGGGAGACATCGAGCTTTGAAAAATGAATGATGAAGTTCACGTCACACAGAATCACACAGGAATATTTAATTAACTTGTTAACGGAATCTTGGTTAAAAAATGGAGAATTATTAATTATATATTCAGTCCCACAGTAACGTCAGATAAAAATCATGAGTTTTGATTTTGGATTTACAGTTTAAACTCTAAAAAACAAGTCTGGATGACTTAACAAACATGCGGTGTGTCGTTGAAACAGAACACACCATTCAAGCCCTTGCCATTCCGCTCCACTATACCATTACGAGTGATTTATTATCCTTTTCAAATCTATTCTGCTGCCTTCTCCCGAAAAGATCTGGCGCCCTGATTAACCAAGAAGCTACAAGTCTCCGGCTTAAATGTACCTAATGACATGACCTGGAGAGCTGGCTGTGCCAATGAATTCCGCCCCCTGGCGAAATGAAACATTAAATCCTCATCTGTGTTCCAAATGAAGGACCCTCAATCTGAAGCTGTGAGGACCGGTCGTAGGCTCCCCACTGTTGGAAAATCCCTGTCCATATCTACTGTGTCAGGGCATTGCAGCATTCCAAAGGTTTCAATCAAATCCCCGCTTGTTCTGTTGAACTCCAGCGGGTACAAACCCAGAGATTTCAATTCACAGTGATTGCTCACAACCCGGCACCTTGCCACACCGGACGCAGCAAACAGCTCACAGTTCAGTTCCATCACCGCACAGCATTCTGCGAAAATGAATGAACAACCGGAATGTACGAAACAGGAAGTCACTGGCGCTGTGAAGCATTTCGCAAACTGCTGCATTATCATGCCGTGACACCAGCAACATGGAGATTACATGGGGTGACCGCCATAATAATGGCTCGAACTCAGTGTGGGAATGGTGAAGATATATGTGGAATGCATAAAACGTAAAGTCCTTTAACTTGCTTCTAATATTCTGATGTTGACATCAGTACTGTAAAGGGCCAGAGTGGAAAACCTGCTATAGCACGGTCAATTTGTATTTATTGTATAAAAGACCGTCAGGCCAAAATGAAATGTGTACCGACGTGGTGTCAAATTATAGACAAGTAGGGCCGAGCAAAATCATATCTGATCCGTGCACTGGGGTTCCGGCGTTTGCTGAAACTAGATAGCTTCAGCCAGACAGAAAAATAGAGTCAATAAGTCTCCCAGCAACGGGCTAATATAGTCGGCAAAGCAGAAATTTAACTGAAGGGAAATCTCCAAACATGAGAGAAAAAGAATGGATGTAGGGATTGGCAGACTCGGCCAGGTCACTCCAAAGGTTTAGATAATGGGCACTTCCACAATGGATTTGTGTGTTTGTAATACCGGATGTTAGGGTGATTTAATGTGCAAGGTAAAATACATTTTACAGAAGAGAAATTACCCGAGCAATCTAATATATAATAGAAAAATAAATGTTTTTCTTCTGAAATAACGGAAAGACGGAACAGCTGGGAGAAGTAAGCTTTTCAGGGAGTTCAATTCATCAGTATGCTTGTAGAGCGGGTCTGATTATATTTCGGAATTGATTAATTATTTGACCCTTTCAACTGAGCGGTACAGGCTTCTAAAACATTTCAAAACTAACACAGCTGGGGAGAGCAGAAGAACTTTCACCTGCTCTCTGAATTTTGTCTGGGTCACACCTTAGATAAATGTATTTGTGCAGCTGCTGAAATTCTGAATCACAGAACCCCAAAATTGTGCCTGAAAAAGCCGGATTGACAATTCCAGGTCTGTGTAGAGGCATCGCATGAGAATGAAGACCAGAGTGGTTGTCGCCCAACAGAGAAGGAAACTCACCGACAGGCTGAATAGCAGAATGATGGATTGTCTCCGACTCTCCATCTCCAGATCTCGCTGTTTCCCGCAATTTCCCCGTCCCTTCAGCCCCCTGCGGACTCTGCTCGCCGCCAGTATCTGCCTGACGGTCAGAGCATTGAGGGTCAAAATGAGGAAGAAAGGAAGTAACGGATTCAACAGACGGTCCACCCAATAAAACCCCTCAAACGATGGCGAGAAAGGCACTACGGGTCTACTGAAACAAATCCAATTACCTCTCACCAACAACGCTATTCTTTCCATATACATGAAATAAAATGGTATGTTTTTAAAAAAGAAACCGAGAGATAGTGCGCCCATCACCATACCCGCAATTCTGGGGGTGCAGTATTTTGCTTTAAAAGTAGGCGAGCAAATGACCACAAAGCGATCGAAAGTGAAAGCGACAGTAAACCACACGGAACAGTCAACGGCCACGTGACACAGGACGTAGTGGACAAGGCAGAACGGAGCGTTGTCAAGGACTCCGTAATTAAATCTGTATGCTCGACGCATCTGGTAGAACAGAGCTTCGATAATTACCACCATTAGATCCGCCGCAGCCATCGCCACCAGGTACCGCGTGACACATTTGGAGAGACCGCAGTTTCCTCGGCAGAGAATGATGATCGCCACAAGGTTAACTGCAGTAAGACAAAAACGACCAAAAATAAGATTTTTTTAAAAAATCAAACACATTTTGCGTGGAAATACAGCCATGATCTGTTCGCTTGAAGTAAAATCCGTTGTTCATCTCTGCTGGACATTATCAGTGGAAGTAAAGAATACCTGTGCTTTTGCGGTTTGTTTGAAAGCCTGACCGCAGCACAAAGCGCTGTACAGGAGCACCTGCTGCTTTGTCTCCTCACGTTCACCGATGCAGCAGCGATGAGTAGAGTCCAAGAATGATAGATCACAAAAACGCTCCCTTCGGCCCATATCTCCATGCCGACCGGCACGGCCATCTGAGCTGATCGCGTTCTTTCGCTTTTGGATCACATCTCTCTAAGGCTTTCGCATTTCTCAAACTGTCCAGGTGTATTTTAAATATTGTTACCGACTCTGTATCGCCCATTTCCATTCTCAGGCTCTTCAACATCAGAGTAACTTCTGTGTGAGAAAACGTCGCTCGGAATCCAGCTACATTTCTGCCCTCTGATCTTCAGTCTACCCTCTTTTGTTCACGATTACCCAACCACACGGAGATGAATGACTGTATCAATACATTATCGTGGATTTTTGCACCTCTATTAAACCATCCGCGAAATGCCTGCCTGAAGGAATAAAATGCCACTCGGCCGAACCTCTCCCTGTAACTCAAGCCCTGAAGTTCCGGCAGCATCTTTGTAAATACTGTCTGCACTCCTTTCAGCGGACATCTGCCTTTCCTATAACAGGGCGACCAGAACTGTTCACAGAACTACAAGCACGGTATCTCCAGTGAGAGAGGTAGTGTAATTCAAGTGCGCATCTACGCTTCTTTCCGAAAGTCTGAGTTATTATTCGATTGGAACGTCAGATTCTGAAAACAAGATCTCGCACCCCAGCAACCTTCTATCTATTTTCTTTTACTGATTCGGGGACAAACCATTGCTCTGACCAGAACATTTTTATACGGTTTGGAAAGTGCACGGCACTTTAAATGTTTTTTTTATATATGTAATATCCATGTCAAACAATGGTAAAACACAACACAACACAGGTAAAGGCTGTCAGGCAGTCACCTCTGACAGGGAGTATGCCAAAGTGAAATGCTCTGACTGAACGGTGTTGATGGTTTCTGTCTTTATTGTGACCATTTTTGACAGTGATGCAAACTGAAATAATGACAACGCAAATAGGTTGAAGCTCAAAAATGTTCCAATGTAAATGTGGTACGTTTAGTATTTAGCACATTTATGGATTATATTGAGTAATATACTTAATTTCACGGCATTTCATAATTATGTTAACAATGATTTCAAAAACAAATATTTACGGAGTAACCCATTTCAGTTCTGGCGCAACTGCGTACCCGCGCATCTGCGAAGGAACAGTGCTGACACAAAGAAACATAGATCAGAATTTGTGAATTGAACAGTGCTGGGAGGGGGGGAAATAGAAGGGGAAAAGATTAGTTTCCCTTTCAGAAAGAGGGAAGAGAATTTTTTGGTGGAAATTGGTAAATTTGCAACTGGGCGCTCAGCCTCTGGAAGATGCGTGCGCGAGTGTTTGAGGAGCGACAGGAGTCTCTGGATCACAGCCGTGGCGGCGCATCGTTTATGGTGAAATGGAATCCTACCGCACGGCCGCGCCATTGGAATCCCTGTCTTTAGACGAGTCTCTTTCACCCTTCCCTAACAAGCCGGTCTCGGTGACGAAGCACACGACACTACTAAGTTGCTGTAAAGTCTCATTTGTTTCACAAATGTCCTTTAGGGATGGAGAATATTCGGCTTTATCTGGATCTTATGTGACTGTAGACCCAAGAATCCTGTGGATTGTTACATTAATCCTCAGATTGGGAAAACTAGAGAGCCGGTAATAATATCAGAATTCCCTGTGATGCTCACTTCCCGTGAGTCCGAACAGGAAAAGGGAACAGAATTTCACAAGTTGAAATCAAAGTTATTCACTGTGAGTTTAAAGACCAATCTACTGCTCACGTGACTGGGTTGGCAGGAATGCGGTCCGCTCATGACGGGAGGTTTCGATAGACATGGATTGTGTGTGTTAAGTCCGTGCAGGTCGAGTTCTCACGTCACAGCTGAGAAGACTACAGGCAGTTCCAGTGACAATTCTGCATGAACCAGGTTAAAATATTAACAGGGCAGGAGATTGAGAGGAACGAGAAGGCATATTTGGGATGTTTAATAAACACCGATTAAAATCACATCAGCTGTAGCTGAGAGCGGCGGGAGGTCTCCGTTTCAGTATAAATAATCGAAAGGCACTTACCCGGGATGCCGACAATTACAATCACTGTGTAATAAATAGCACTCTCTTCAAGCATTGTTAATCCAAGGCTGTTAGTATTTACAGTTCTGTTTGGAATGTTCCCAATTTCTAAATGTCATAAAAGTTGTAAATAGCCAGTAAATGAACTCAAGCAGTTATAACAAATTCTAGAGAGCAAATTTCTTTCGCGCCTACTGGTTAAAACACTTCACGGATCACACGTTGTTGAGAGTCCACCGCGTCTGGATGTTTCCGTCCTCAATGTAGCTGAAGAACAGAATGACATTCTTTTATAGACTAATCGGTTACCAGCAATGATAACAATTTGTACATTGACGGGTGCTGATTACTGCTAATTAGCAATTATTTCTCTGATTTAGCGAACCCTAATGCCACTGGGGAAATAACAAGCCTTATTTCATTGAACTGAACGCAACACCAGTCATGGAGCCTCAAGAGACGGCCGATGCTGGGATCGCAACACCAGATGCGATGTTGTCAAACTACTCCGTGTCCACCTCATCAGCGCTGATTCCACTCTCACATTGCGAGTGGAGTCTCTGCCGTGTTACTTCCCTGTGATGACGCACCATTCATGTGATTCACTGTTACTTTGCTCCGGTGATTTTTTTTCTGAATATGATACATTAACTTTTTTTTTGGCGTAAACCCTCTCTGTTTGCACTGTTACCGGAGTCAGTCGCTAACACAGATGTTGGCGAGTATGCGGCGCGAAACGCAAACCAATGACCCCAGCATTACAGACATTATCCGCTGCTGTACCCGACAGAGAAAAACAGAAAATATTGCATCAACACCGGTTGATATTAGAGTCACCAGGTGATTTTCGAAGTTGTATTTCAGAAAGAAATTGTTTGACAGACAGACATACTTTATTGATACCGATGGAAATTGGGTTTCGTTACAGCCGCACCAACTAAGAATAACGAAGAAATATAGCAATATAAAATCATAAATAAT